>NC_050522.1:22734721-22741467 GCF_002922805.2 Oryzias melastigma | reverse complement strand
AAAAAACAAACTATTTTTTACTTCACTTTTATAAATATTTTTTCAAGTTACTATCTGTTGCACATTAGACAGTAACCACAAGTGTCTAACTTACCTTTAAAAAAAAAAGAAAAAAAAATGATTTTATATACTTTTTTCAGTTACTATTTGGTGAGCATCAGATATGAAACTGAATTTAATTTTTTTACAAAAAAAAATGGTTTTACTTTGATGTCCCTTTAGGGGCTCTGTAATATTTGGTGTAGAAACTGATTTAAATTCAAGTTGCTCTCTCCTTAGAGGCTGCCTCCAGTGGCCGCTGGTGGAACTGCAACATTATCTCATTTGTGTTAGCATCAAAATGGGAATGTTGAAGTTTTCTCTAAGATAGTTCTAAAATACCACCTCTAATATGTTTATTTTTGATTAATTGCTTGAAACAAAGTAGGGGGGAAGCGAATAATCTCATTCCTATTTTGGTTTCCTTTTTTTTAGTTACTATTATAAGATTGTGACAATTAGGATTAAGTCAAAATTTCCTTCAATCAATTAAAAAGTCTGTTTTGCACATTTTTCCATGTAGAAAATGTATTTTTTTTTTCAATTTTGATAAAGCAAAAATAAACACGTCAGTCGTTCTGACTGTAAAAGAAGAGATTTATTTATTCTTAATTATATGCAAAAGCTGGAAGCTTGATGAATCTAAAACCTATTTTTAAAGGGCGTAAAGATAAACATGAGCTTCATCAGGATAAATCTACATTGCCTTCTTGAGAAATCACATTTATACATTTTAGTTTAAATTATTATGTGCATGTTATGTGCGGTAATACATTTGGAAGTGAAAAAAGATCGATTTGGGATGGGATTAAAATGGATAAAACCAAAAAATTAAAAGATAATCTCTTCAATTCTGATGGATTTTTCATTCTAACTTTCTGTTGTTTTGAGTTATAAAGATAACGAACATTTGAACTTTTTAAATTAAACTCAGAAGCAGCTTTGACAAAACTTATGCAACCATTTGAAGAACTTTAAGGAAGAACTATCCTCAGCTAGACGCTAAGATTTAAGATTTTGAAGTCAAAATCAGAATAATTTGAGGATTGCTGTGATCTCTTTTAGTGTTTTTTAGCAATTCTTTCCCACTTCTGGATTATTTTGTTTTGGGAACTTTCTAACATTCATTAATTTTTGGACTTACGGAACTGCCAGCTGTTGGTGTCATTTCCCTTCCATATTTTTTGCTCCTCATCCATTCATGCAGAACATTTGTTTTATGGCATTAATCTGATCTGAAACCTCCTCTCCGCGCCCGTCATCAAACACAATAATCTAATCTGCTGCGGAGACACATAAAATGCTGCGAATCACTTTAAATGTCAAATGGAATAAAGCTAATAAACCTGCTGACATTTGTCTCCCCACAACTCAAGATGAGATCCATAACTGTTTGGCAGGACAACAAGCCCAAACAGTAAACACAAACAGCCATAAACAGGGCTAAAAAATGAGCTCCAGCTCTCTGTTCGATGATCAGAGCAGGAAACAAATCACACATCTGCTTGGTTATCTTATGGGAGACAGATGGGCTGCTGCTTCAGATGTCAGAGGAAATGATTGTCATATATTTTAAGGAGAAGCTGAAGGGTTTCGGTTTGAGGAGGAAGCTCATTTCTCTAAGATCAGGTGGGATTTTTATCTATCTTAGCTGCAAAAAAATAAAGATTTTACCTGGAAATATACGTCTTTTTCTTTATCAACACCTATAGGTTCCAAATAGTAACTCAATTCTGCTCCCAAGTGACATGAAAATCTAAGAGCAGAAATCACTGATCTTTGACAATTCTTCCTTTTTTCACTAAAACAAAACACTTATGAGTGAGTAAGATGTTTGCATATGATATTTTTCAATGTGAAAATGAACATTTTTCAAAGGCATTAAGAATAGTTTACAAGAAAAAAAAAATAAATATAAGAACCTTGAACAAATTGTATACTTTTTATTCATTATTTTCACTGGTAAAACCAAATCTAGGAAGTGTTTTTTGGTCAGTACATCATTCATAAAACAAAAACAAAGTGAGAAATTATTTCAAAGGCTGAATCATTCTGTCATTGAAAAAAAAAATTTTGGCAGCTGAAAAAAAAAATTGCATGACTCTTTAAAAACTATGGTGGGGTATTAGGGCCATTTTACAACTTTTTCTTTGATTTCAACTTTAAAGTTGTAAATTTACAAAAAAAAAACTGTTAAATTACAAGAATAAAGTCGGATATTTATAACTGTAAAAGTCAGAGGCTAAATTAATTTTTTCTCGGTTTATTTATTTGTTTCAAAATTGTAAATTCACGACTTTTCAAAGTCGTAAACCTTGGACTTTATAACACTTATGATTACAGGAAAACGGCGTACATTTATGAGAAAAAAAGTCATAAAACTACAATTTTTTAACACATATATGCATGATAAAAAAGTTTTAAATGTATGGGAAAAAAAGTAATGAATCGATTAATTTAAAACATTTACAAGAGAATTGACTTTGATACTTGTATATTTACGTATTTTCAAGTCATAATTTCATGACTTTAAGAGTCATAATTCTATTACTTTAAAATGTTTACATTTACAAGACAAAAAGTAATAATTTACCAGAAAATAGTCAAAGATTTACGAGAAAATAGTCATAAATCTACAACTTTGAAAAACTTTTTCTAGAATATCATTGTATATTTAAGACTTTAAAAGTCATAGGCTTCATTTATGACTTTTTTTTCATCAAATTTATGACTTTAGGAGTCATCAATGTACAACCTTAAAACAGGTAAATAGAAGTGTGCAAAAAGTTATAAAATTTGCAAGAAAAAGCAGCAAATGTACGACTTTAAATCTCCTAATATTACTTTTACTATATTATACTATACTGTATATTACTGCATAATGCCATACCATAACATATATGTATATACAGGAGTGTTAAAATTGTTAAAACCAAACCAAATGATAATATTAATAATAATAAAAAAATAATAATAATAAAAAATGTAAAAAAAAATAAAAAAAAAAATCACACGATCCTTCTGCCATTGCACAGTTTCAGCAGATGGAGGTTATCATTGCTAACTAAGTTATTAATGTTTAGCATTTTTATTTTAGTTACATATACTTTTGTCAAATCAATTTTAATTTAGTAATGTCAATTTTTGAAGAATCCAGAGTGTCTCTTAAACATTTAATCTTCTTTTAAGACTTGGACAAAAAAAAACTGAAGTAACTTGATTCTTTACATCTACCTTATCAGAAACGTATTCACACAGTATACAGTGAAACTTGAGTGATAATCGTAAAAACGAAAGGAGGGAGGGCAGATGGATGAACGGAGAGATGGATCAGTGGATGAGTGGAGGGCCGCTGCGGCAGTCTGAAGGTGACAGATTGACCCGCGGGTCTCCTCTGCATCAGGGAGAGTGGAACCGGCAGGGCGAAAGCTCCAGAGGCGAGCCAACAGGAAAACGACCAATTCCACCGTCAGCAAATATGGAGGAGCTGGATGTTGGGAGGAGGAAGGAGAGGAGAATGGGGGTGAATTTAAACTCGATTAGGGAGGAATGGTGGTGAGAAGGGCGGATGGACCCTGGAGTCTAAAGTGAGAAAGGAAGGAAAGGAGGGAAAAATGACGGGAGGTGAGAAGACAAGAGGATGTGTGCGCAATAGGGGTGTGCTTTGGAAAGAGTTGGGCGAAATCATACACATCCCGATACAAGTCTCATGATACGATACACATCCAATACGATACGCATCCCGATACAAGTCTCACGATGCGATACACATTCCGATACAAGTCTCATGATACACATTCTGATACAAGTCTCACAATACGATACACATTAAAATACGAGACGCATCCTGATACAAGTCTCACGATACACATCCCGATACAAGTCTCACGATACGATACACATCCAATACGATACGCATCCCGATACAAATCTCACGATACGATACACATCCCGATACATGCCTCACGATATGATACACATCCGATACGATACGCATCCTGATACAAGTCTCACGATATGATACACATTCCGATACATGGCTCACGATACGATACACATCCAATACGATACACATCCCGATACAAGTCTCACAATACGCATCCAATACGATACACATCCCGATACAAGTCTCACAATAAACATCCTGATACAAGTCTCACGATACACATTCCAATACAAGTCTCACGATACGATACGCATCCCGATACAAGTCTCACGATATGATACACATCCCGATACAAGTCTCACGATACACATTCCAATACAAGTCTCACGATACGCATCCCGATACAAGTCTCATGATGCGATACACATCCTGATATAAGTCTCACGATACGATACACATCCCGATACAAGTCTCACGATACGATACACATCCAATACGATACGCGTCCCGATACAAATCTCACGATACGATACACATCCCGATACATGCCTCACGATATGATACACATCCGATACGATACGCATCCTGATACAAGTCTCACGATATGATACACATTCCGATACATGCCTCACGATACGATACACATCCAATACGATACACATCCCGATACAAGTCTCACAATACGCATCCAATACGATACACATCCCGATACAAGTCTCACGATAAACATCCTGATACAAGTCTCACGATACGATACACATCCCGATACAAGTCTCACGATACGCATCCAATACTGTACGCATGCGATACAAGTCTCACGATACACATCCCGATACAAGTCTCACCATAAACATCCCGATACAAGTCTCACGATACGATACACATCCCGATACGGTACACATTCCCGATACATGTCTCACGATATGATACACATTCAATACGATACGCATCCCGATACAATTCTCACGATACGATACACATCCCGATACATGCCTCACGATACGATACACATCCAATACGATACACATCCCGATACAAGTCTCACAATACGCATCCAATACTATACACATCCCGATACAACTCTCACGATAAACATCCTGATACAAGTCTCACGATACACATCCAATACGATACACATCCCGATACAAGTCTCACGATACGATACACATCCCGATACATGCCTCACAATATGATACACATCCAATACGATACACATCCCGATACAAGTCTCACGATACACATCCAATACGATACACATCCCGATACATGTCTCACGATACGATACACATCCAATTCGATACGCATCCCGATACAAGTCTCACGATACGATACACATCCCGATACATGCCTCACGATATGATACACATCCAATACGATACACATCCCGATACAAGTCTCAAGATACACATCCCGATACAAGTCTCACAATACGATATACATCCCGATACAAGTCTCACGATACACATTCCGATACACATCCCAATACAAGTCTCACGATACACATTCCGATACACATCCCGATACATGTCTCATGATATGATTCACATACCGATACAAGTCTCACGATACACATCCAATACGATACACATCCAATACGATACACATCTCAATGCATGTCTCACGATACACATCCTGATACATGTCTCATGATATGATTCACATACCGATACAAGTGTCACGATACGCATCCAATACAATACACATCTAAATACAAGTCTCACGATACACATCCAATACGATACACATCCCAATGCATTTCTCAGGATACACATCTCAATACACATCCCGATACATGTCTCGCGATACGATACGCATCCCGATGAAAGTCACACAAAATGATTCGCATCCAGATACGAGTCTCACGGTACGATACGTATCATCATATCCCTTTTTTTTTTTTTTTTTTACTTTTAACAGTAGGACTTAAAAAAATAAAACTCAACCTGAATATTAATTCATTTTTCATTGCTTCACTCATTCTCAAAGCCCACTACGAAGCACAGCAATCCGTGTTTTCATAACAAACAACATTAAGAAACTGTTTTTATAAAATTATATGTTAAAAGCATCTGGACAAATTGTCATGAAGTTGTGATGAAGGACCCGAACGCAGGAGACAAGACTTGGTGGCGAAAACTTAAACATTTACCAAAAAAACGTAAACATGCCAAAACCATTGAAGAACAAACTAGAACAGAACAGATGATCTGAGGATGAGGAACTGAAAACCAGACACTTAAATCCACTGAGGTTGACAGACTGAATGAAGACAGCTGAGGATGATTAACCTGAACATGGTGACACCGACAGGAAAACAAAACATGAGAAAACCTAAGCACAGAATGAAGTACTTTTAACATGAAAAATGTATTTTTGTTAACAATAATTATTTTTACAAACTGATTACTGAGCTGAATTCCCTCTGGCAGATTGTATGCGATTTCACAGAGCCTGTATACACGTCTTTGAAGGATGAAAGTTGTTTAAATTGATGATGAAATTGGGAGTAAAAGGGAATTTTTGACCACAACACGGTCATTTAGGACCAAAAAGCAGTAGCAAAACAAGAAAACCAACTGCACATCTTCACATTTTCTGATACAGACAGCAGGGCATCTTTGACATTATATGTATATAATGTGTGTGAATGTTATATATATGTGAATGTTTTTGTTTGGGTGTTGGCAATTATTTTAGATTGTATAAGCATCTTGTGGGAGCCACTGTCCTAGATATAAGTGTTTGTACAGCTTAATTTGTGGAAAAATCATTATTTTTATCAATAATATGTATTTAAAGATATGAAACAACTTATCTTATT
>NC_050522.1:22731656-22734586 GCF_002922805.2 Oryzias melastigma | reverse complement strand
CTAAAATATCAAAATATGTAGATTTTCACTTAAATTCAGAACAATTTAAAATTTGTCGTTTCTGATGAACTCAAACACTAAAATAAACCAGATGTTACTGTAAAAACAGTAAATGGTGGATTAAAAAATACAAACAAAAAGAGCTAACATTCAATATAAAAGTTTTAGTCAAAGCAACAGAAAGTCATGCAGATAATGCTAATAAAGTTGCTTTAAAACATGCAATAATGTGAAGTTTAATACAAATTTAAAAGGAAAAACAGTTACAGATAAACTGAAAAAAGTGAAACACTGGATCACATAATAAAAGTTTTGTAATTTGTTAGATTTATAATGATGAGTTTTCATCAAATCAAAAATTTGAGTTGATTATTAACTTCAGCTAAAATGTTAATTGATTAAATCTAATATTTTACAACGAAACAAATTTTATTAATTGATCAAATATTTCACTTTTTACATTTTAAGCATAGCAACAAGAAGAGAAAACTAAAAAAAAGGCAAAAAGTATATTTTTTACATCATTTATTCTGAACAACAATGTGTTGATTTCATTTATAGCTTGTCTGAATAAACTGAAAGATTTTACATTTAATAACTTTATTTATATTACACACATTTTTTTTATAACTTTAGAATAGTAAAAATAATTTAAAAAATTGAGATAGAAGTATTCATTAGTAATACTTCAACATCAACTGAAAAAAATAGTTCTATATTTTATTTAATTAGGTTAATTACAGAGTGAAGCATCAATTTATGAGAATACTCAGCCATAAGAAAAGCAGAGATTTCTACAAGATGAACATTTTAGTGAAAACACTGATGACGTTTTTTTAACTTTTTACTGTAAAAACTGTATTTTAACCCAGAGTCCCATGAAAAAAGCAAACGTAAATGTGTGTTGAGTCATTTCCAGAAAAGCGTTCAGAACTGGAGCATAAAAGCGATGCAATAGAGCGGTTGAACCTTGAGCTTTTTTCCGCATTGATAAGCTGTGAAAAGGCTTCGGCTTAACAAAGTGCTGCAAGTGGGCTCCGCTTTGCTGATAATTTGTCCCAAAGGACCACTGCAGTAAGTGGGAAAAAAAAAGAAAGGGATAATGCCTGGAAGTTTTGTTTGCACTTTAAACTGATCCACACAGGAATGACTGCAGCTTTCCAACAATGAAAAGGAAAAGAAGGGAAAATATTGGAATGAGAGGAACTGCACTGAACTAAACCTTAAAATGAAAAAAAATGTAATTCCGTAGAGTCTAAAACTGTTTAATTAATGCAAAAAGTAAAAATGTTGGACAAAATGTCCACATTTATGTAAATCCTTGAAATAAAATCTGAAAAATAGAGATTTCTCTTTAATTTTTACACTATTTTTAGACTCTCTTTAAATTAAATAGCAACATTTTAATAAATGTACAGTAAACATTGAAATCTAATCGCTGCAAGGGAATAAAGAGGATTTTGAACCTATATTTTTTTATCTCTTTAGGTGGATTTTAGTTGTAGAGTCTGGACCTTTGCTGGCTTTAAAATTGATCATATCAGTTTTAGTCATAAATGTGGATTTTTTTTCTTTTTTATTCAATTTGATGTTTTTTCTGTTCAACTGCAATTTTCTTCCCAGTAATTTATAACTAGTTCCTGTGAAGGTGAAATGAAGGTCATGTTGGATGTTCAGACACAAAACAAATGGAATATTGTTGGAATTCTGACTGAAAACTGATTTAAAATGCAAGATAATGGAAATTAGGGACTATTAAATTAAGAACTAAACTTTTTTTTTCTTCTCAATTTTTTTTCTAATGAAACTTGAATTATCGATTTGATAATTCCATGTTGCATTCACTGAATAAAGTTGGATTTATGATTTTCTTTACCTGATCCGACCATTATTTTGGCTTTATGAGGTAATTATGGACCAAACAACCTTGAAAGTCTGGGAAAAAATCCAAAACTTTAGTCCAACATTGCAAAGATCAGGAGTACAACCATCTCTACTTTCTTCTATCCATCAATCTGCCCACCAGGAGCTCCATCGATCCCGCCCCATCTACCCAAACTACCTCTACCCTTAAACCGAGTCAGACTCCGATTTCTATCAGTACAATCAGAGACTAGGACAGCCCGGACCTCTGCTGCTTGGGGACTTGTGGTCCCGATAAAAGACTTATCGGCCTGAAGACCTGGGAGAGAGTCTTATCCGCTAGTTCTACAGCTACTTTATTTACCCTTTGATTAGATAAGAGAGGGGGAATTTAAAATGTCCAAACAGAGAAATAGATTCAAATTTAATGTCAGTAAATAGTATCAGATCTTGCTTAGGAAAAACGTATTGCTACTCTCCACCTGACTTTACTTTTACTTTTGCTTTTACGTTTACAGAGTGGAAGTGTTTTTATATTTATCTAGAGAGCTATAGTTACCCTGATATTTTTACACAGGGTTCTAAGTTAACTTTTTGGGTCCATTCAAAGTCTACTAAACAAATTACATCTGGAAAAAATAATTTTGATGTGAAAGAGTCATTGACTTTGATTTGTGTGCTGGATGCTGACATTGTGGATGTGGTCATTTTTGTGGCTGTTTTAACATTTTTTTATGATTTTTGATACAAAAAATTATGGAAGCATATTGTGTTCAATAAAAACAAAAACGAGCGCATTTTTAAAAGTGCTGGCGGTCGCATATTATTGATTTCATGCCAGGAACCTTCAGGCTGGTGGGCAGCATTGGGCTCATGAGCCAGACTTTGGACATGTCTGATCTATTAGGTAAATATAATAAATCTTTTTTAGAAACAAAATCTATGGGCTCAAAATAAGGTCATAAAAATTCATATCTGCAACTAGATGTTCACACATAAATCAAATTTCATGATAAAACTAAATACATCCTCCCCAAAAAATGTCGGTTTGCAAATGTGGGCAAAAG
>NC_050522.1:22729360-22731312 GCF_002922805.2 Oryzias melastigma | reverse complement strand
TTTGCTCACAGGCCTGGGTAAACGTGCTGTAAAGCCGCTAGTACATCCAGAACACTGATAACATCACATCCGTTTTTCCTCAGAGGACTGAATCTAAAGCAGCTCTGCTTCTATAGAAGCCTCCAGAACATCTCTGATGTGTTGGTCTCATATGAACCATCTTGATCTCTGGGAGGCTCGTGGACAGACTTCTGTTGGTGCCCAGAATCTGAACTAAACGGGATTTCAGTTTCATGTAGAAATCAGGAGAAGTCTTCCTGATGATGTCAGACAAACTTCCACTCTGACAAAGTCTTCGTCCAGCCTGAGGTTGATTTTAGCTCGGAGTATAACAGCTGAAGGTCTTTTACCTGCACTGTTCTCTTCTTGAATCTGGTTCTGGGGAAAGATTTTCATGATAATTTGTGTGAAAATGTATTCATAAAATGTTAAACTATTTGCAATATTTAAATTATGACATATCTTTCCATGTCTAACAATTTATCTTATTTTACTTTAGACATAAAAGTTCCTTTCAAAATAAAACGAAGGTTCTGCTGCAGCAGATTTACTGAATTTAAAGCACGATAAAGTCAAATTATCTATCATTATGATTTTGGTTTTCATTTTTCTATTTTTACTCTCAAATATAAACTATAATTAACACTGGTGTAGAATATTTGACATGTGTAAATGTAAATAAATATTTTGAAAGCTTTGCCTCTGTCTAATAATGGATTATTACAGTATATTTGATTCATTTTACCATCATTGTGCTGTTTTCTGACACGGTAAAAATCTAAATGAACCCTTTCATGCATGGAGGTCACTACAGTGTACCACTTGCTTTGATAGCAAACGTACGACATGAGATACGAAGCTAAGAGAGGGTTCTAAGTCCATAAAAGACAGCTCAGATTTGATTGATGTTGAGTTAATTAAAGTCCCCTAAGACCATTTTTTACATAAAAAACATGCTCAGAAGTGTTTTAATTATGATCATGAAGTTTCTAACCAAAATCCCACAACCTAAATGTCTTAAAAAGCCGTTTTTTATGTTGATCTGAAGCCTCTGTTTCCAAAGTCTCCTCTGAGGGGGCGTGGCTTTTGGAGCTGAGCTCTAGTGACATAAAGAAGGTTAATTGATTCATGCAGAGTCTGTCTGCAGCAGTTCGATTGAGAGAAATTTAAATGGAGAAAATGCAAAAACAAAATGATTTCTTATTACATTTGTTCTCTTTCATGATGAAAATGCCACATAAATGTTAAAAACTCAAAAACAGGATATTCATCGGCGGAGACTTTAACTGTTACGTTGGTCGTTACTTTTATTCCCAGTTCAGAAACATTGTCTATAACCATGTTTAACTCAAGCTGTAGAGACTGAGGAACCACCAATGCAACATGACACCATATTTTAAATTATTTATAGTTATACCAACAAATTACAATACAATTACATTTTTTTACCGCACAAAATGAATGAATGAGTGGACAGAAAAATAACTTTTTCTTTACTTTTTTAGAAAAAACATTATTTTACATTCCTAAAGATGAATAAAAAGAGTAAAAATCTGATTTTATCACAATTCATGCATGAAAGGGTTAACTAAAACAATTAACCAAAACAACAAAACTATTATTTATTCTGATTATTTGCATTTTTCTTTAAAGCTAAGGAGCCACATGCAGTGAAGGGACAGAAAAGCAGCATATGGCTCCAGATCCTGAAGTTTTAGATCCTGTTTCAGGATTTCGCTATTCAGATTTTTGTCTTTTTATTTGTGTTCTTTTTCTGAAAAGTATTTTGTATTATCACGAGTAGGAATTGTGCAATATATGTAAACTTTCCAACATCCAAACACGTTTCTGAGATTTTTAATTAGCATCAAGCAAACACTTCAACTCCAAGTCTTTATGTCAGAAAGAGTTCTTTGTAATTAACGTGTTTCAGTTGGAAACAGAATGATGAG
>NC_050522.1:22720811-22729283 GCF_002922805.2 Oryzias melastigma | reverse complement strand
CATTTGTTTGTCCAAACCCCACTCCAGCAATAATGAGACTTTTTACAGGAATAGACAGAGCAAGGTCAATTTGCAGAAACATGTTTTGGAGCATCTGGGTTTGCAAGATGCTGAATATTTCCAACAAACCTGTTGTGGATAGTGCAACATTTAATATTGTGTGTTGTTGTTGTACGGGCACGAGAGCCTCTGACCCCCCAAAAAAAAACCAGCATAAACTGATGAAGGCTCTGACTGTTGGAGCAGCTCGCTGACGCCCTCGAGCTGATTGTGGAAGAAAAATTGCTAAACATATTAGACATGAGGACATATTGTGATAAAACAAAACAATGCAGCTTCCTGCACTTTCCAGGAATTTGTGCCCACTGCAAATCTTTTAGCCCACGTGTGTCAAAGTCAAGGCCCGGGGGCCGAATCTGGCCCTCCGCGTAATTATATCCGGCCCTCCAGTACATTTTAATTTATTGTTATTAATGGTCCGATGTTATCTTGTACTTATTTCTAACTTGTGTAATTTTTATAATTTATGGAGGGTAAAATATTGAAAGTTATTTAGGGTTTAAATTGATTTATTCTGTAATAAAATCCCTGCCTTTTTATTATTCACAATTATGTTTAAAAGTTAGGGTTCTGAGTTTTAAAAATTGGCATTCTGCTAGCTTTTTGGACTATTTTAGCATTTACTAAAAATTTTTAGGCTATTTTGGAGTTTTGCTAATATTTCAGCTACATGCTAGCTGTTTTGACTAATTTAAGTTTTTTCTTGTTTTGTTTTTGAGGCTATTTTAGAGTTCAGCTGATATTTCAGCTAGATACTAGCATCTTTATAAGTTTTTTAGGGTTTTTTGGAGTTAGGCTAATATTTACACACTAGCTGTTTTGGCTAAATTGGGCTTTTCTTTATCATTTTTTAGGTTATTTTGGAGTTACGCTAATCTTTACATGCTAGCTGCTTTGGCTAATTTAGGCAGTTTTTTTCAGTTTTAGGATATTTTGAGGTTTAGCTATTTATTGAGCTACATGCTAGCTATTTTGGCTAACCTAAGTTTTATTTATTTATGTATTAGTTTTTAGGCTAATTTGGCATTTAGCTAACATTTTAGCTGGCTAGCAGCTTCAGTGTTTTCAGCTATCAGCTTTAGCATTTAAAGCTATCACAGCATTACATAATCACATTCTGCACTTAACTAGCATTATCACAGGTAATGCTTTCTATCTAGTTCATAAATGTTAAAAAGTTACAGTTTTTAAAGTTTAAAAAAAATTGGTTTTTATTGTATTTAATAAATGTTTATCCTGTTCGACCCACAACCTAAGGTGTCTTTTGGATTTTGGCCCCTTGTGCGATTGAGTTTGACACCCCATTAATGCATGGACGTTTTTATATCTTATTCATTGACTAAAACAAGCAAGAATTACATCATAAAGTAATGTTTATAGAAATATATTCTTCTCCTATCCCACAAAATGTGACCATTTGTTTATAGTGGTCAATAAACTGTCAAGGCTTCTCCTTTTTCAAGCTAAAATGACAGAAGTGTGAAAAAAGTTTCCGATTAACTCAGAGAAAGACGTTTTTATTTTGGAGAAGGCTTTCAGGCGCTGATGTTTGTTGGTCCATTGAAGGTCACATGTGACATTCTGAGTGCTCGCTTCAGTTTGTACCAAACACAAGGCTTTCAAGCTAAAAGTAAAGGCAAAGCTTTGAATCCATTTTTGACTCTGAAAGATAGAATGTACATTATTACCACAAATGGGAAAGCTTTTGAACAATAATATGACACATCAGCTAAATTCTTGCCCCATATGTAATCTTGCGTTGAATTGGGACATCAACTCCCCCCGCGTCTCCTCCGTCTATAATACTTAAGAGCACAAAGTTTTTTTTTTTTTTGCTCTGCGTCTGTTATCAACGTGACTGAAATTACATTTTATGCCCTCCGCCACCTCTTTGTGCGGGGCCTCCCTACCCCCTCCTCCTCCTCTTCGCACTGCTACCGTGGCAACAAGGGATGGGGAGAAGGAATGAAGAGGGAGAGGGTGATAAAAAAAGAGAGACAGTGACAAAGAGGGAGATAGAAAGAGACAGAAATAGAGAAAGAGGGGAAGATTGCCGAAGATGAGTTTGGAACTGGTACCAGAGGTCTTGAGAAACACAAGGGGACAGCATATTAGCTGCAGTGCGTATTTAGTGATGTGTGAGTATACGTGTGAATGTCACTTTCGTTGGATTTAATTCTTAAAAAGTATTTAGTTTCATGAATGAAGCAACACTAAAATAAGCCGACATTGCAAGATTTCATGGAGTTACTGTCAATTTTTTGATTTTTTTTTTTCTAAGATTTACGAGAGTAAACATTTTCTTTAGTATCGTACTTGACCTCCTCATAATTTGGCATTAAATCAGTTTACGGTTCGTTGCTTGTCATGGATGGAATTTAGCAAACCAATCATGTTCTGCTCTTAAAAATGGACTTAGTTCATCATAAAAGGCTAAACTTTCCTCTAGTGCTGTCCGTGGTGCTGAAATGTGAGTTTTGATATGAACAAAAATTGAAAAATTTCATAAAGTAAAATATGTCTGAATTCTTTTCTGTCTAAGATTCATGGGAGTAAACATTTTGTGCTCTTTCTATAGTATCGTACATGACCTCCTCACAATTTGGCATTAAATTAGTCTATGGTTGGCTACTTATTATGGATAGAATTTAGGAAACCAATCACATTCTGCTCTTACAAATGGACTTAATTCATCTTATAAGGCAAAACTTCCCTTTAGAGCTGTCCATGGTGCTGAAATTGGAGTTTTAATATCAGTATTGCAAGATTTCATGAATTTAAATGTTTCTTGTACTCTTTTCTGTCTAAGATTTACGAAAGTAAACATTTTTGGATGCTTGTCTTATTTTTTGTTTTAGTATCGTACATATTCTCCTCACAATTAGGCATTAAATCCCTCTACTGTTGGCAGCGTATCATGGATAGAATGTAGCAATCATGTTCTGCTCTTAAAAATTGACTTACTTCATCATAAAAGGAAATAATTTTCTTTATAGCTGTCCATGGTGCTGAAATGTGAGTTTTAATAACGAAAAATGAAAGATTTCATTAAGTTATATGTTTCTTTTGTTTGCTTTTTATCTACAATTTCCAAGAGTGAACATATTTTTCTTTGTTTTCATAATTTTTTTAGCATCATACATGACCTCCTCCATAGAATTTAGCAGAAATAAGCAACCCAATTATGTTTTGCTTCTAAATAATGAACCTAATTTATCAAGAAAGCTAAGACTTTCCTTAAGCGCTGTCCGTGGTGCTGAAATTAGAGAATGAATATAAAAAAATGAAAGATTTCATAAAGTTACATGTGTTTTTTGTCCTTTTTTTCTAAGATTTATGGAAGTAAACATTTTGCACACTATTTTTTGTTTCTTATATGACCACTTCACAGTTTAGCATTAAATCCGTTTACTATTGGCTGCTTATCATGGATAGAATTTAGCAAACCAATCATATTCTGCACTTAAAAATTGACTTAATTTGTCATAAAAGCCAAGACTTTCGTCGAGAGCTGTCCATGGTGCTGAAATGTTAGTTCAGAAAAAGCACAATATTCCTAAATGCAATTTTAGCCCACGTAAAAACAATATTTACATGGTTGTAAAAATCCTTAGCCACAGCATGTTTCATAAATGTAAGTGTGTCCAAGAACAATCACAGTAAAAAAACTGAGCCATGTTTGCCGTAAAAATAAAAAGACTCCCTTGATAGTTTCAATGTTTTTGTCCTCACTATTCCCCCTAGTGAGCAACGCTTCAAGTCTGTTTACACATTATCCGCACTTTGTGTTATGACACATTCTGGATGGTCTTTAGGGAGCTATTGTGCAGAGGCTAATCAATGTGAAGGTCATGATGAAAGAAACTCAAACCCTAAAACACACAACTGTCACGGCGAAACATGTAAAACAGAAACAATAAAACGGGACGCATTTTGTTCATAAATGAGAAAGACTGGACTAAAATAAATAGAGAAAGTTTTCAATACCCTTCAAAAGTCCTTCAGGAAATACGACACTAATTGTACACTAACTTATAAGACGACAATGAGGTAAAAGGTCAGAAAATTTAAAACTTTTGGTCTGGCGAAATGTTTTTAAGAGTGAAAACAAATGAAATCAGAACATATTTTATGCATTTTGACTATGTTTTGATACAAATAAATAATAGATGTGTAAAGAACCCCCACTGGGTCCACACTGCCCCCCACTGTTACCCTCGTAATAGGAAAAACAAGAATATATTTAAGAAAATGTTTGAGTCAATGAATATTTGGCAAATAGGATTCAGTCATACAACTTACAGCACTGAGATTTGAAACGTTTGCTGCCATTTTTTTCCCCAAAAAAACCCACATTATTTTTTGAAGAAAAAATACATAAAACATCAATTATAATGACAGGTAATGTCTTAATTGTGGGATTGAAATGTTGCAGTTCACAGTTCAGATCTACACTGTAAAAAGTGAACCATTGGATCGATTAACCACATTTCTTTAATTAATTACATTTTAAAATACATGTTTTTATCAAATTAAATGTTTATGATGAGTAAACTATTAACTAAAAATCTTAATTAGATGAAAACTAATCATTTTAAATGTAACAAACTACAAAACTTTTGTTTATTGATGCATTTTTTCACTTTTTCCAGTGTACACTGTCCCTTTGTTTGCTTCCTAAAATGTGTATAATCGGTTGAAAAACTGGATTATTGAATTTAATCAAATGAAAAATGTGAAAATTGTAACTTTTTTGTTCTGCAAATGGTTTGCTTAGAGCTAAGTGAAGGATTCTGAATAAATGGCGTTAAGCTGGCTGTGTTCCTATGATCATATATACCTTGACTAAAATGAAAGTAGGAGTTTTATCCTCTATTGTCTCCGCAGTGTAAAATAAAATGCATTTTCTGTTACTTTTTGACTTCGACTGAGCGACACCGCAGAGCAGAAAAACACTCTTCAGCTCAGCATTATGAGATGTACGTATTAACAGGCTTATAGTGTCTCGCCAAATTCTCCACGCGTGCTCCAACGTTCAAGTGTGAAAAGAGCTTAGGTCTGCCCAAAATGACTGACTGTGCATATAATCAACTTCGACGTGGAGAACGTGAATATGCAATCCCAGTTCATTCATACAAATACTTTAATGCAAATTCCGCAGGCGGAGAATCCTTCAGTGGATGAGTAAATGGAGGGATCTAAGGATTGTTTGTTCATATTTAGAAAGTTTCAAGGCGTAGATGACATCAAAGTAAAACTAGTTTGAATGAATTAGAAAAAAAAAAAAAACATAGGAAATGGCATGAAAATAAATCATTAGTACGAAAAAGGATTCTTCTCTACAAGAGTTATATGAGACCAGAAATGTATCCTTCCATCCTTGACAGCTAATATTAACTCTTACCATCAGGGCGGCGCTACTGAGCAATGAGAACCAAAAGCAATGATTTAGTCTAATTACTTTAATCATAAGAATCTGTCAATTCTAGCAGCTGATTTGAACTGAAATCCAAGTCTTGTCCCAGTGTACTTACTTTGTTAAATCAACATTATAAGTCCGTTATGGTTTAAATATGTCTACTATTGAATGTTTTCTTATTATTTGCCACATTTTTTGGGGGAAAAAAGGGCAAAATAGATTTTTTTTCACCCACTAGTTTTGTTTTTGGTGTTTTTGGTACACTAATGTACACACTACACACACAGAACACAGCTTGTTGTGTGTCTTCTGAACAAAAACACTGATGAAGTGTCACCTTTTTAGTGTTTAGTTAAGTTCTTCACAGCTCCCGTCTGTTTATTGACAGTCACTGAGAGTGGAGTCTCTCTTCTGTTGGGGTCTGAAAGCAAGAGACTATTAGAAAACATGTCTTATGTAATTGAGCATTACTTTTACAAATGGATTTCTGTGTTTCCTTGCAACAAAAGAGCCCCAGGTCTGTGTTGTGGAGAATAAGCTTGACAGGTACATAACAAAATAAGATCAGAGCAGGACCCGCACAAAAACACGATTTCTTCTCTGAACAGCTGAGCTGTTTCTTTTTTTTTTCCAGTGATTGCAAAATTAATCTGGGAAACAATTATAGGAGGCATTTCTTTTAGGGTGTTTTGTTGTTGGATTTGAGATGAACCACTTTTATGAATATTATTTTTCGGGAAATGAAAACTTAGGTGAAATAAAGGAGACGGAGAAAGCGAAAGGTCAGATCAGAAATGAGAAGATTGGGTTGAATGTGACATTTTTATAGTTTTGTCTTGTAATGAGAGAGAAAGGCAAAACCAGAGCAGGTATCGCTCAAAGACGGAGGGATTTAAGGTCACAGGAGGGGTCGTTTGGGGTTTGTTCTACAAATTTAAACCAGAAACAGCTATGATGTGATTAGTAGAGAATAGAATGAAACAAAAGTAAATAAAATGAAAAGAGAAAAGGAATAAAATAAAATACAATCAAAAAGAAAAAAAATAAATGTAATAAAATCGAATAGAATCAAAAACTAAAAATAATGGAATAGAATAGAATTAATAGATATATTGGCGCTTTCCAATGTTAACATCAGTGGCTACGGTGGCTCCGCCCCAACCGTTCCGTTCCCCTTTTCAATGGACCTACAACCGATGGGGGCCCTAAATTTAGGTTTCAGTACCGTTGAGTCTAGTGGGTCCTTTGTACTATGGAAACACTCAAAATACCATACTGGACGGAACCGTTAAGTGGAAACTGGTGCAACAACAATGGCGAGTAATATTGGAGCGAATAGTGATGGAGAAGAATATCCTCCATCATCTCTACTGCTCCACCAAGCATATTTTCCACTAAATAATTATGTATAAATATTTGGACACAAAAAAAATGCACTTTTGAGCGTAATTTTCTTTAAATATGTCCTCCATCTTGGAAAAAATGCTACAAGAACATGTTAAAAACACAACTTTCTGTCTGTCTTTAAAGCTAAAATGTAAATGTTTTGATCAGCTTAGATTAAAAGTATCTGTATGAACCTCCTATCAATAGTCCCTTGTTCCTTTTAGAGTTTCTTTCATTTTTCTGTTCAAACTGGCTATCAAATGTTAATGTAAATCACAATTAATGAGCTTGAATATTTTAATTAATTACAAGCCTTTTCCATTAGGATAATTTAATATCGAAATTCCGTTTTTCGAAATTTCAGAGTTAATGGAAACACGACTAATGTGCAGAAATAAGCAGACCACCATGAACAATGAACTATAGGCAGATTCAGACAGCATATTCCGTGTTTGATCTCCACAGACTAAAGCATCCACATGCACATAAAAAAAGGGCGGCGACTTTATGATTCAATCCCAAAAGGAGCTGTTGTAAGCCGACCAGAGGCTAACACACGTTCACAATCAGAAACACACAAAAGAAGAACGAGCACGACAACTAGAACAAGCGGAAACGTTGATTTTTATTTTTTTAAGTTTCCCTGGATCGTTTAACTTTCACGACACTTTAGGTTAAAGACAGCGAGTAAAAAAGAAAGACCTGGTTTATGATGAGGGTCTTTTTTAATAATGAAACCAGTTGTTGTCTTGAAAACTCACATCAAAGGCAAGTCTCCTATTCTCAGGCTCGCCTTCTTGTTTTTGGGCCCCCTGCTGTGGGATTTCATATCTGAACTCAGAGAGAGAGAGAGAGAGAAAAAAAAGAAATAAGCCTGCCGCGTCCTTTTATGGAAATGATATAGAAAAAAATTGGCAGCAAAACTAAACAGAATATAAAAATGCATATTTGGATCGAAGGTTATGGAGCTGCATTCTCTCCGGCGATGCGTTTTTGGGAAAACATGTTGGTTTAAATACAGATGAAAAACTCAAGTAGGTTGTTTATAAAAGGAGCTACTTTACTTTAACAAATAAAAAATGTGATGATTTTGTAAGTTAATTCTAAAATTTGCTTTATAAAGCTTTATTTCCACACTTTAAAGTAGTAAATGGCTAGTTTTGTTAGCTTTATGCTACTAGCTTAGCAATCCGGTTAGCCATGCAGCTAGCTGCTTTAAGTCATGAGATCGAGATGGATTTTGAAAACAGAATTCCAAAATAAAACTTCTTTTAGGATCAGAAAATAAACTAAACAGTAACACATAGGGCGCTGCTGTAGAATGTTATTTTGTGTGTATATATGCATATATATATACCTGAGAAAAAAGAATAAATTAAATGATTTGTTTATCAGTATTGATACAAGAAGTGGGAAACTATTGATTATACAGCATGTATCAGTTTAAAATTTCATAATTTCTAACTTACATTTTTTTTACTTGTATTACTACAAGTAATATTAAACATGAATTGACTTTTAGAAATGTCGTAATATATAAAGACCTGAAAAACTTTGATCCAGATGAGAGACGGACAGTATTCTGGCAACATGTTTTTTTTTTTTTA
>NC_050522.1:22709184-22720710 GCF_002922805.2 Oryzias melastigma | reverse complement strand
ACTCTAATTGCAGGATTTAGAGACATGCGGTGTTTGTCTTCCATCTATAACAGTTTGATTCGACTCCATAAGCCGGTGTGATTTGGCGTTTCTTTTTTTGTGGGTGGGAACATCTGCCCGGCAGAGCGCGTTTCTTTGTCACTTTGTGCATAAATTCATTTTTGCATCAGTGTGTGAGCATGTGTGTGTGTGTGTGAGAGAGAGATAGTGAGCTGAGGCTAATGGCTTCAATAACACTCCTCCATGAATCACGCTCATGTCAGCAGCCGTTTTCTAAGAGGCAGAGCTGCATGTTACAGGTGATGGATGCCTCATTTTGAGACGACAGTTATAACACCAGCGCACATGCACAAGCATGAGCACACACAGGGGGATACAAAAATAAATTAAAAAAAACACCTAAATCCTGAGTTTCCTCAATAATGAGAGAAGCTGCTAATAAAACATGCTGGAGTTTTCCAGCCTTAAACACATTTTCGGTTTGTCCAAAAAGCCTTTAGGGCATTCGGAGCTCCTGCAGAACCTTAATGCTCTTACAATCGATTCTGGCTAATTCCAAAGAAAGCAAAAGAGAGGAGGATAAAAGTGGAAAAAAGAAACTCAGTTCTCCCAAAGTCCCCATTTTTGAAATAGTTTGAAGTTCAAAAATGAGTCCAGATTAAAGAAAATATTACTTTTAATAAAGATTTTACCAATATAAAACATTGATGAAGTTTTCACTCCATTTTCAGTTTTAAAGGGGCTATACTATATTAAAAAAAAACTACTTCTTGAGCTTTTAAGTGTATTATACTGTTCATTCCTCACTATATAGAACCCCAAAGAGGTATTTTGATCCGTTCATGCTTTTCTGAGTAAACCTCTAAAAACCAGCGCTCTCAGCAACAGCCCCTCCCGTACTCACGTGCTGATGTCACAGAGTGAGACCGCCCCTTTCAGGAAGAGTCAGCTCTGCCCCAGTCTAACACCAACACTCAATTTCTCCACAGAGCTAGAGCTGATCAGCGAAAAAAACTCATTTTAGATGCAGAATACCGTATATCTCCGTGTCCTGTCTTCTATAAATCCCAGCTCAAACAGGCTCCTTTAAGACCCTTAAGACTAAGAGCAGATATATAATATTTGGATGTATATTTTCGGCAGGCGGAGCCTCAGGAATCGAGTCGTTTCACTTTCAGGTAGGAAAAATACTCATAAAAATAACTAATATTTCATGTATTTTTAGAGTACCAAAGGTAGTTTAAGATCATAAATATGGATATAGTTTAATCTGAAAGGCTTAAGAAAATCATGGCATTTGACAGATGTTAGAATTGTAGAAATCCAAGGATAGAAGGCGGGAAGGGGGTATTTATAGATGCAAGATTATAATCCATAAATGATTCTGAATCGTTATATTAATTCTTTAAAAAATCTAAAAATGTATATGATGTAAAGTAAAAGTAACAAGTGGAACTAAAAATGGAGCTTTTTTTACTGAAACAAACATGGCTGACCTTCCAGATGTCGTCATCCGACCGACCCAGACTTCACACAAAGCGACTGTTTCGAAACATTTTGGCTTTCACAGTTTTAAAGGTCAATTGGATAAAAGTCACAGAGTGTGTAAGCTATGTCACACCAAAATTAAATATGTAAGGAACACAGCAAATTTGAGAAATCACAATATGCGGCATTATGACTCAATGTATTTGTGTTTAAGAGCGTTCCCTTAAAACTGGTCTAATGATGAAACGTAACATGTTCTCAATATACGTCAAACAAGTTTACTGATCTTGTCTTTACTTAAAGATGCACTTTGGTGGAGAAAAGTAAGTCATATTAGTCTAGTGTCTTGTAGTAAGAGAAACAATTCCTTAAAAAAGTCCAGATCCATTGATAATTGTTTAATATATATATATATATATATATATATATATATATATATATAAGTTTTTAACACTTCGTCGTTTAAATTGAGATTACAGCTCTTGTATGTTATCAGATTTAATGTGTGTCTCCGCCCACACCTGCTGTCTGACAATGGCTTTAGCGGGACCTGTTCTGTTGATTAACCACATATATATGTATATATGTATGTATATAGATGTATACATATATATATATATATATATATGTGTATAGATGTATACATACATATATATATATGTATATACATATATATATATAAACATGTATATACACACATATATATTTATATATATATGTGTGTATATACATGTATATACACACATATATATACATGTATATACACACACACACACATATATACATATATATATATATATATATATATATATATATGAAGTAAAGCACAAAACTTATATTAACTTAAAGCAAAAAAGGAAACAGAAATTCTGCATGTTCTCCCCCTTTGATGTATTTTCTAAATTAACTTTTCTTTATAATACTACGGTTTAATATATCATCAAATTTAGTCACAATCATTTCAATAAAGCTGCTGTATCGACATATTTGGCCTAAATAAGTGACTGACAGACTGATGTGAAGGAATTATTGTAGGAATTCAACAAGTGAATGACACATTTACTCAAAACTCTTTTTTTTCTCCTCATCTTTATGCCACGCAGATAAACTGACCGGAGCAGCAGGAGAGGCAGAAGAAGAGAAAGGAAAAGAAAAGAGCAGTTCAGTCACACAGCCAGGATGTGTTGGCCGGTAAACGTGTGAGAGAAATGTGAGGAGAAAGAAAAAGAAACAGAGAATGATAGTGTTGTCAACTGTGGATAAAATGGAGGAAAAACAGAAAAGAGCTTCTTGCTCCACAATAAAAGACAAACCTTCTCTCTCTGCACTTTGATGTGAAACACATTTTCAGCAAACAGGCTCACTTCAAAGGCTCATCAACCTGCAGCCAGGTGAGCCTTCATTGTTAACACACACGTATATGTTCATGTTCAGCACGGTGGAAGTCGAAAATGCTGCTGAAGGACAGAACGTAGGCACACAAACACAGATGCTATACAACACACTGGTTTACCCTTTTCATAGCAAACTTATGTATTTAAGCAAGATCCTTAAGTTTGGGTTTTGTCTCAGTTTGAAAATATCTAATCTAACCTATGGTGGAGTTCACACCAGGTGCGAAGTTCTCCGCCGCCGACTCACACCATGTAGTGATTGTTTCGCCCTTTGGTCTCTTTTTTGCATGAGCCGCGAGTGATTCGCGTCAATTCTGACAGGAAGTTATTCCAAGACACGAGAAAATCCGGTCAATATACAAAATATAACAAATTTTTCACAATAAAATACCAGAATTGGCAAATACGATCATATTTTTCTATCTAAACAGACTTTAGAGGTGGAAATAAAAATACAACAGATAAAAAACAAACACACACAGATCAATGTGAATAACCACATCTGGGCAGAAGCGTCGATCGACCATCTCAGAAAAATACATGTCGGGAGTGAATTGAAGATTATGCGGATACTGTGCGGACTCCGCGCACACACCGCTTTGTAGCGCTTATGAACCAGGTGTAAATCTTTTGTGTTATTTCTGTTTAGCTTAAAAACCCAAGTTAGGAATCATTATTATGCTAAACACACAGATGCAAAACAATAAATAAAAATATTTTTTATGGTTCTGTATCATCTGCTGTGTTCACACCTGGGTCGACAACGTACGTTCAAGCAACCACTTCCAATAAAAATCTATAAAAGAAAAAAGAAAAGTCTTTAGAAATATCACACATTTTTAAGTCTGTTTTTGGGCTCTACGTACAAAACGCACGGCCATTGAACGTTGAAAAGCATAAACTGTGTATTAATTTACTGGACATAGAAGCGTTGAGGTCCCCCATAGGAACTGCCTTACCTCCAGCCCTCGCAAAGTCAGGCCAGAGTCTTCGGCGTCACTTACTGATAAGTCAACCGCCATATTGCAACCAATTGCAACCCGTCAACAGCGACTAATCCGAGTCGATCTGAGTCACGGTTTCAAAGAAACTACTGTCGCCAATCATGAGTGAGCTTGTTTGGGCTCGTTCGAAGTCCACACCCCTCCCATTGAAAGCGGCTCGGGGGAATCTGTCAATCAAACTCAAACGCTTACTGATGCACCTGGTTGGTCTGTTACAACTTGACTTGCTTGCGATAAAGAAAAAATATCTTTACAATAAGATAAGGATTACAAAGAATGCTCTAAGAAGAATGTGTCAGAGCAGAAATGTTTATTCTGACAAATAAAATGAAGCCTATGGGACTTTGGTCTTTTTGCAACCCACAGGTACTTCCTATTTTGAACATGAGAGGAGAGGGGTTGTTCGATCCAGTTCTTACTTATACAATCTATGATTGAGAGTTAAGCCAGTTAAATTATGACCAATCAGAGACGCGGATTTGGCGGTGAAGTATGGATGGTGTTCTTTTCTATTTCACAGAAGTAGTAACTGTTTGAAAATCGATCAAGACGGAGAAAATAATAATCAGGATTTGTCTGACATCAAGTCAAGCTGTGAAAGAGAAAGCCAGAAGCAAAATTTGTGAAATTTGCGCCTCCAACATTTCCACGAACTGTGAGAAGATGGGCAAGTACCAGCAAGCAACAGTCCACTGTGAACACTGTATGCTAAAGCAGAATCAAAGAGAGTGAATGCAGAGGGTTGTGTCAGGAAGTGAGCAGAAATGTGGAAACTACAGAGAAATAAATGATGTGTGAAGTTCTGGGAGAGGTTTGCAGAAGCTATAGGCTGAGGTCAGACATGAACATTTGTGATCGACATTATGGATGCGTACAGGAAAAAAGAGAACCACAGACACAGACATTGCTCTGAGGATGCTCCCCGAGAAGAACAGACTGGGTCAAAAGGTGTATCTTTGTTCATAGAAATTCTGTGGGTACAGAGAGAGGAGCTGTGAGGAGGTCTAGGCTGGTAGAGAAGTGAGTTGTAGGACATGAATTACAACTGCGACACAGTGGTGACATATACTGAAACTGGGACAGAAGAGTTACTTCTTCTTTGCTGTGGTGGACAGACTGACAGGTGAGGTTAGACCGGAACCTCTATGGACCACAGGATGTTTGCAGATGACACTGTGATCTGTGGTGAGAGCAGGGAGCAGGTGGAGGAACATCTAGAGATGTGGAGGTTTGTGGAATAAAGACAGAAACAAACAAAACAGAGGTATCTGTTTGGCTTTTTTTCTTTTTTTTTTTTTTTTTTTTAATAGGACAAATGACTTTTAACCTTTTGGTCCAAACCCAGTGGAAGCCTCAAATTCCCATTTTACCATTTTATTCATGTTTTTACAACCATTAATTCAGTCATTTATAACATGTCAGGTATCACTTTATAATAATATTCCTTAACAAGCGTTATTAACACATTAAAGAACATTTTTGATGTGTGTTAGTAATTTCTTTATTAGTAAAATGAGCCAGATAAGGTTTATTAACATACTTAGTAAGAATTATTTACATATTAAATGGACCATTGTCTAAAAAAAGTCACGTTAATAAACCGCTTACAAGTTTAACAAATGGATTACTTATCATTGTTAACATATTGAATGTTTTCCAGCACGTCATCTAAAGTGTAACATGTTTTACCGTTTTCTCATGAAAATGCACATTGTGGTGTTCCACAAGGCTCAGTACTGGGGCCAAATTGTTTTATTTTATACATAAATGATCTTTGTGATGTATCCAAACTATTGCAATTAGTTTTGTTTGCAGATGACACACATCTTTTTTGTTCAGGGAATAACTTGGATACATTAGTTTCTACTTAGCAAGAAATTATTTTACTTTAGGGAATTTAAACAGAACAAAGTTTATGTTGTTTAGTGACAAAAAAATCAATTTCAAATCTTAATTTGAAAAATATATGTCAAAAAAGACTAAATTACAAGGATGTCAAGTCAAACCGGACATTTTCTATCATTGTGACCTTGATGCGCCTTCATCCTTTTTCTAACTTTCCTTTTAATCAAAAAAAAAATGTTTTAAATCTATAAATATAAATTTAGTTTTAAGAACGTTGCATCTGAACAGCAGGAGATATGTGCTTAATGTGCATAATAAGAGCATCATTTTGCTAAGTTATCTGACATGTAAAAATAAAATGACAATAAAAATCCATTAGTTATTTAACTTTTTTCTTCAAAGCCAAAGACTCACTTGTATTTGCTAAAACCTGACGATTATTTATTTATTTTTTATTTTTCAACGTGTTGGAAGGCAGTGGAATTAAATAAAGCACCAAATAGGAAAGAAAAGCTGCGGTTCTGGTTTGGTTCATTTCCATTTGCTCTTCCTCATCTATACAGCCATCCAGTCACAGCTTCATCTGGTATTTTATTTTTGTATTTTGAAATAAAAGTAAGAACTGTTGAGCTCCTTCCACTGATCCCGTCCTCCACAGACACGTTCCGTCGGGAAGTGACCCAGACTCGACTCTATCCGTAGAAAGTTTTTTTCTTATCTTGTGTTTTCCTTTGGTTTTGGTTGCTGCGTTAGAACATCTCTTCACACTGTGTTGTTTTCGGTTAGATCTTTGCAACAACATAATGGAAATCTTGAGGTTCTGGTGGTGTGTTAGTCTATTGTATAACAAGGATCACATAGTTTATTTTATTCAGATTTTTTTAGTCAATCTGTTCAGTAAACAAGTATTTTTTGTTGTTATTTTAGTGTTATTTTCTACTTGAGCTTCAGTTTGAACTCTTGTTACTGTATTTATTTCTAGCTGTTTGCATAATATCTTTACTACTTTTCAAGGCATTAAATTTACTTTTTTTTTTTTTTTTTTTCTTATAATTGTCACTCATGATCGGTGCTTGTGTCCTCATCCAGTCTTTGTGTTTTTGTTTTTTTTTTCTAAAACTTCCTATCTTGAAACGCTGGTTAAGGTTCAGAAAGTGTCTGTGTTGACTGATGCTGCATATTAACACTTCCTGAAGGGAATACATTACTGAGAGCCACACAGAATAATCACACTGCTCAGTTTCACTCATATTCTGCACTGGCAGTCCAATGCAAAATCCATGCATTTTGAGTAAACAAGAGTAAAGCGTGAAGTGTAGAGAGAAGAAAGGAAGTTCAAAGATATTGTTTGTTCTTTCAGCGACTCCCTTCAGGGGTCACCACAGCTAATTTACACGGATGATTTGGTTCCAGTTTGATGCTTTTCCTGACCGAGCAGAACCTGGACCTGCTTATGGTGCCTCCAAGAGGTTCAGTAACTAAGACTACGGTCACAAGTACAACCGTGTGATGGGAAGGCTCCAGCAGAATCTTCAAGATTTCATTCCGATTTTTGTGAAAATCGTTGGCATGGTGATGAATGTAGATGTGCAGAATATAAATACCCCTGGGGCCACCGAGTGGCTGGCGGCGAGTGGCACTTGATATGGACGCCTGCTTTACGGAGACATTTAAACATTAGCCAGTCAGAGCTCCCACCGGTTGGCGATTTCGGCTTCCACTGACCCGTAGCTGCCCGGCTGTTGCTTGATTTTATAATAACATCATCACCACGTCACTGGACTGCCATTGTACTGACTTAAAAATGTGCCCAGGAAGCCACTGACCGATGTCAACTTTTAGAGAAAAATCTTCCAGTCACCACAAAATTGTAACTTTTTCTTAACACCTCTGTGGCCATTGCTGAAAAGTCTGCAATTAGGTTATTTTGCGGTGGTATTTTGGGATCTGACGGTAGTCTTATAGCACCTAAGGGTCCTAGGTGGCCTAACCAGATTCAGTTTGGCTTTCAAGTTAATATAAATCTACCGTTACACTGAACACTGATCGCGCGCCAGGAATTATCTAATTTTGACCTCTGGGCAGGACCTGACCTACGGCGTGATGGTCTAGTAGCAGAAAGTTTCAGGCGTCGCTTTTTTGGCTTTCGAATATCTTAACTTTCATCCATCCGTTTTCCAAACCCGTTTTGTCCCTCACTGGGTCACAGGGCTAAACTGGCCTATCTGTAAGAGGGACCCCATTCAAACAATTTAGAGTCACCAATTCACCTTTGAAGTCCCCTGACAAAACCCAACACACATTCATGGGGAAACATCTAAATTCCACACACAGAAAAGTCCCAGCCAGGACTTGAACCGCGAACTTTGACAAATAATTCACTTCAATCAATCAGGGACTCAACTTTACCCAGTGATGAGTTGATGATGTGATCAGTGGGTGGAGTCCAAAACCAAGCTGGATGAGGATCTGACTGTTTTCTTAAACTTTATGTTTTTCTTGTGTTGAGAGAAAGAACCTCTCATTTTATTTCTATTTCGTCCCTTCTCTAACTAATACGGGACATTAAGTCATCAAACTGGGTCATAGAGAGATGGAAGTACCGCTGAAAGCGTCCAACATTCAGATGCAGTAGATGGTGAAGCTTACGGTAAAATCTCCAAATGATCTCATAAACCCAGACATGGAGACATGGTTATTAATGTTTTTGTAAAGCCCTTAAAAAAAGCCCACACATTTTTGGATGAGCTTCAAGTACAAAATTTGATTCGCAAATTGCCTTCGATGTGAACATAGCGAAAGACTGGATGTGTCCGTGTGGTACGACCACTAAAATTTCAGGCAAATTCTTGGTTGTTGAAAATTGATTTTTATTCCACATCCAACCATTAAAACCGATGCACTTTATTCTGGTGAGAAGAGATCGTTTCAAGAGCAGAGTGCATGCAGACCCATAAAGTAAAGATTAGACAAATGCTGGGAAAACAGTCAAAACTGTTTCTGCTACAAACTTTTTATAAGGCCATTTGGAATTTCTTATGAGATAGGATTCATTTTATTGCTTTAAACGGACAAAAGGAGGCAGCTGTCTGCCAATCGATGGGTTCAAATCAAACAATTCCTTGGATTTTAGGAAACCTGGAAGATCCATCAAATAACTAAAGCTGATTCTGGGAGGAATATTTTCTTTGGTTTGATGGAAAAAAGGGGGAGAACTTAAGAAAATGTAAATGAAAAAGAAGAGGCAGTGAGAAACGGAAAGGAGAGTAATGCGACAAGAGTGAAACGGCAGGAGGAAACGTTGTCCCTGCTCCTCCTGCTGGGTCTGCATCTGTCTCCCTGTTCAGGTTTAAGACCTTCCTGTAATCCAGTTTTATGTTCACCATGCTGCCGCCGCACCTATAATCTGCTTCATGCGCTCCTGTAATCTTCCTTTAACTCTGCTTGTAATCCGTGCCACAGGAAAGAATTACTTAAAAAAAAAAAATAGAATTTTGCTCATCTTCCTTTTTCTCTGCATGTTTCCTGCTCTGCACTTAAAACTTTAGATTTTCTGCTTAACCTTCAGTTCTTGCCTGTTTTTATAAAGTTTCCCTCCATTCTTCCCAGTCACATTTTTGTTTTCCTTTATCTAAAGTGACGTTTGTGTGTTTGAACATATGTGTGTGTGAATCCGGGGGGTTCCTCCAGTGTCCTTTAATTTAAAGAACCATGTTGGGTTGTCCTTTACAATGTTAAATAATTGGGCTCAGTCTAGCATCGATATTTGTATAATAAAGGGCAACAAGGAGATGTTTTAATAAATCAAACAATAGGAGCAAATACTATTAAAAGTGTCATATTTGTATTTCAAAACGGAGAAAAAAAATGAGATTGAGCAAGTAAGGTATAATGCTAATGAAGTGACCATTATCCGAAGTGATTGGGCAACATAAAAGTATCGTTAACTATTCGTACCATAATCTTTTTTTATATTAGGTTTAAATAACTTTAAACCTAATATATATAGATCCTCTTTTTTCACAAAAACAGGACTGTTTGGTACGCCATGCTATGTGTCGTCATGGTAACGGCTACTGAAGCTGATGAGTAGTGGTATATACTAGGGTCTAGTGATGTGATACATATAATGATACATGTCGTGATATGATATGTATCACGATATATCACACGAGTGTGATATAGTATATATCACCTTTTTTTTTAATTATGACTTAATAAAAACTCTAAGTATTCATCTTGTACATAAATAAATTGTAAAATACATTTTTATAATGACATTTTTTTAATGATCAGTACTGGAACTGTATCTCATATACAGTTCATCATCTTGGCAGCATATTATATCGATACCAGTATTGATAAATTAAGTATCGCGATATATTTCACTAAATCAATATTATCTTACACGCCGTGGATATGCAGAAAAGGTCATGCTAAGTGATACCAAGCATCATTTCAGAGGCAAAGTTCACCTCTTCTCACTTGTTTTAGTCAATTCAATGAAGCAACATTTTGTTTGAAAGAAACAAAGTCCACAAATTTCATTGCACGAAATATCCACCATTAACTCTGATCATTAAATGTGGATTAAAAAACAAACATTTAATTTAATTAATTAGTAACAACATTAGTTATAAACAGATTCGCTTTGTATAAATCAAAGACAGATTACAGACTATTTAGGAGTACAGTAACAAAATCGTTGATAGTAAAATGTGATAGAGATACTGACATGTTAGTAACATCTGACTGATGGTTTGTCCAGTTACTAGCTAAGTTTACATGGACACAAAAAAATCTGAATAAATGCCTGATCAGACTAAAAATGCGTTATGTAACAGGAATACTCTGACCCGATTAGACTCTTTTGAGATATGGGTTTTTGCCGATTGCTGATCCAACCGTGTCTCCTGGGAGAACTGGATCTCTGAATGTAGAAATGCCGCTTTGCGCAGTTCTAAGAAACATTTGTGTGAGTTTGTGTTACCATTTGTATCCAGAAAAAACAAATTTGATGTTAGTCTCGCGCAATTGGGTGGCCAAGATGCACAATGCTGCATTTTGACAGCTTATTTCTGATTATAACATAAAAAGTTTGAACACAAATTACAAGCTAAACAACAAATATATTTTATATAGTATTCATAGTAAGTTTAAGCTACAACTCAACATTTTTAGTCATAAACAGGAGCACGTTTGTGTATAAATCAGATTTCAAAGGAGCTAATAAAAGCCACTCTCTGAATATTAAAACTTTATCTTTGACATATTTGATGAGTCCCATTGTCTCGGAAGGTTAAGCAAAACATTAAAAAAATAAAATAATAATGAACTGCTAACACACATAACCCATGGGATCATTTCTGAAGGCTCGGTGTTGAGCATTCGGGGAGAAATCTAGTGGCACAGATTGGAAACTAAAGCTGTGTGGAAAGGTGACCTCCAGCATCTTTGGACAGAAATTGCTTCTACTAAATAAATGAAAATTCATTCACTCGTCACATTTTGGGTATTGACACTATTTCTGAGTTGTTAATTCAGTGGTGACATGTCACCTTGTGTGAAGTAGATTGCAAGGATAAAAAGATAGGAGTGTATACGTCCTCCAAGTGATGGGCTTTTTGTTAAAGTTTCTTTTTTTTCCTATACAAAAAGAAACATGATATTTACTTTTAAATAAAGTATTGATCTGAATTAAAAAGGGTTCTGAATGGAAAAAAGGAAAGGAAAAAAAGCAATCCAGATTTTTTTCCACACTATTTTTTATTCTACCTATAATATATATATATATA
>NC_050522.1:22700592-22707500 GCF_002922805.2 Oryzias melastigma | reverse complement strand
GAGAAGGTAAAGACATGTTAGGAACATCTGACTGATAGTGCTGTGACAATTTTATAATATGTAGTTTGTCTAGTTACTAGCTGTGTTTACATGGACACAAGTAATCTGAACAGACTAAATATGCGTCATGTAACAGGAATACTCTGACCCGATTAGACTCTTTTGAGATATGGGTTTTGCCGATTGCTGATCCAACCGTGTCTCCTGGGAGAACTGGATTTCTGAATGTAGAAATGCCGCTTTGCGCAGTTCTAAGAAACTGTGCAAACATTTGTGTGAGTTGGTGTTACCATTCGTGTCTAGAAAAAACAAATTTGATGTTATTCTCACGCAATTGGGTGGCCAAGATGCACAATGCTACATTTTGACAACTTATTTCTGGTTATAACATAAAAAGTTTGATCACATAAAATTACAAGCTAAAAAACAAATACATTTTTTATAGTATTCATATTAAGTTTAAGCTACAACTCAGCATTTTTGGTCATAAACAGGAGCACGTTTGTGTATAAATCTGATTTTAAAGGAGCTAATAAAAACCACTCTCTGAATATTAAAACTTTATCTTTGACATATTTGATGAGTCCCGTGGTTAAGCAAAACATTAAAAAAATAAAATCATAATGAACTGCTAACTCACACAACCTAAGGGATCATTTCTGAAAGCTCGGTGTTGAGCATTCGGGGAGAAATCTAGTGGCACAGATTGGAAACTCTAAAGCTGTGTGGAAAGGTGACCTCCAGCATCTTTGGACAGAAATTGCTTCTACTAAATAAATGAAAATTCAGTCACTCGTCACATTTTGGGTATTGACACTATTTCTGAGTTGTTAATTCAGTGGTGACATGTTCACCTTGTGTGAAGTAGATTGCAAGGATAAAAAGATAGGAGTGTATACGTCCTCCAAGTGATGGGCTTTTTGTTAAAGTTTCTTTTTTTTCCTATACAAAAAGAAACATGATATTTACTTTTAAATAAAGTATTGATTTGAATTAAAAAGGGTTCTGAATGGAAAAAAGGAAAGGAAAAAAAGCAATCCAGATTTTTTTCCACACTATTTTCTATTCTACCTATAATATATATATATATATATATATATATATATATATATATATATATATATATATATATATAATTAAGTTTAACAAAGAGCTTGAAAAGTGAAAAGTTTGGTTTAAAGTTGGTCACTTTTGTGTACTGTTGGCAAGTTAAAGCCCCTGTGCAAACTTTTTTTAAAAATGTATTTTTCAAGTGTTCCCAGTGGTATTTTAATTATGATTTACATTTTTAGCTAAAAATAAAAGGAAAAAACATGTTGTCTTGGAAAGGGATCTGCAACCTTTAACGCTAAAAGATCTAGTTTCTTACAGACCAGAACTCAACGAGCCACAAAGTCCAACTTAATCATTTAAAAATGAACATCTTTTGTGCTTTTTTTGGCAATTAATTTATTCCTGAATGTAGCTTTTGAAGATTTCAATATTATATATATATATATATATATATATATATATATATATATATATATATATATATATATATATATTAGTTCCTTTTAAAATAAAACCCACCTTGTGACAAAAAGGTCATCCTGCATGCTGCATGCACTAAGGTTTGTTAGGTTTGGTTTAGCTAATAATTTAGCTGTATGCTAGCTGTTTTGGCTAATTTTGGCTTTTTTCCGTTTTTTTAGGCTATTTTAGAGTTTAGCTAATATTTCAGCTACATGCTAGCTGTTTTGGCTAATTTTGGCTTTTTTCAGTTTTTAGGCTGTTTTGAGTTTAGCTAATAACTCAGCTGCATGCTATCTTTTTTGGCTAATTAAGGCTTTTTTTAAGTTCTTAGGCTAGTTTGGAGTTTACCTAATATTTCAGCTACATGCTAACTGTTTTGGCTAAATTAGACATTGTCCCAGTCAGTTCGGCATTTACCAAATATTTTATCAATCTCTCAGCTTCAGTGTTTTCAGCTATTAGCTTCAGCGATTTCCGCTGTTAGACTCAACATTTTCAGCTACCAGATTCAGCATTTTTAATGATCAATTTCAGCATCTTCAGCTATCAGCACTAGCATCTTCAGCGACCCAATTCAACTTACACCATTCACACTAGCATTATTACAGGTAACACTATATTTATCTAGTTTTAAGCTGCATTTGTTCAAAACTTTCACCACTTTAGTGTAATTTACCAAAAAATTAGAGACTTTTATGTGACTCAAAACACAAATTTAAAGAACATTTTGCTTAGTTGTTTGACATTTAGATTATAAACAGAGAGGACAAAACTTATGTAACTAATCTATTATTTATTTCAACTTTAGCATTTTTCATTAAAGCTGAAGAGCCACAATAAAGGGATAAAAGAACCACAGGTTGCAGACCTCTGGTCTGGGGCATAGTTTATAGAAAGCAGCAGGAGTACATTCGAAAGTTGACTTGTAGCTGTGGCCGGAACTGTTGGGACGGAGTAAGCCCGCCCCATTTCCCATCATTCATTCGTTGACACACTCTCCTGCTAGCTTACAGCCTCTCACAACCCCAAACTAATATTTCTGGTGCAACAAAAATATATCTGAGCTGTGCAGCTGTACAGTTTTGAGCCAGATGCCTGTTTTTTTTCTACAATGGAGCAGGGAGGTTTTGGCCCGCAATGTATTTTCTCAAGCCTCAATTTTATTTTTGGCTGCTCCTGATTTCCAAGGATTTGAACAAAGAAATACTCAGAAAGGCAATTTTGAGTTACATTTTCTTCACACAAGTCCTCCATCATTAGAAAAATGTCCCAAGAACATGTTGAAAACATCATAAACAACCATTTTTATTAGAGTGGGTCTTTAAAAATGTAAATAACAAGGGACAAACAACACTTCAGTCCAGTCACACTCAGTCAGAAAATGTATATAATTATCATTAGTTTATTTTTTTTATCTGATCTGCCTCTCTGTGTTTTTGTTCACAGGCTTCTTTTGCATTCACTGATGTTTTTTCCGCCTTTAATAAATCTTTCAGTGGGTCAGTCTCTCTATCCGCCCATCTATCTCGTTCTTCCATTTGAAACCTCTTTACTCTGATGAATCTCCATTGCATTACCTGCCGAGTGACCCCCCCTTCACTGCTTCCTACAGAATACTGACAAGCTGGGATGTTGCTCTGCAGTTTGAGGAGGCAACAGAAAGGATTGCGCTCTGTGTCAGGAGAGGCTTACAGGAAAAACTAAAGAGAAAAGAGATAGGCTGGAAGTTTTAAGCAATATTTCAAAGAGTCAACAAAAGAAGACTTTAGATTTTTTTTTTGTTCTACATCCGTCTTTTTATAAAGCAGAACAAAGAGAACAGAAAAGTGAAGTCAGCATGACTTTGGTTCATGTTTCTAAAAAAAAGTAGAAAAAGAAGAATTTTGAAAAAGCCCCTTTTGTATAATCTCTGTTTTTTTGGACAATTTTTCATGCCTTACCACAGGAAAGACATTCTTGAGTCCCAACACATGAATATTGTCAAACATGACTTATCTGGACTGAACACTAACCATCCACCTAAACCTGATAAACCTCTTGAGGTCGTGGGGATGCTGGAGCCTATCCCAGCAACTGATAGGCTCGCTGTGAGGTAAGTACGCCAAGCACCTCGTCACACAAAAGAGGTAAAAATAACGAGAAAATACTCCCTCTGTGTGGTCATGAAGGAGCAAAAAAAGAGCAATTTTCAGCAAACACTTGAGTAATGAGAAAACATAGCGCCTTTGAAATGTCTTGAGTCTTTAGCGGAACACTAGATCGTCCTCAAAAGTAACACCGTGTGGTAAGACCATGACAGCTTCTTGAAATGAACACAATAAAAGCTGAAAAAGAAGCAGGTGTCAGCTGCGAAGCTGATGAGAACATAAATTGGACAGACCTGTAAATAAGTTCAAATGTTATTCAATTACAGTGACAATATAAGTGTAAACAAGTGTTAAATATGAGTTACAGCTCATGGTAGTTTTTGGATTATTTGATCAGCTCTTGGTGTATTACAACAATAAAATGTTTAATTTAAGCTTGGAGAAGCAGATAATTACATCCGTTTTTCTGATCAAGACAGTCATATTTCCTGAAGGGACAAAGAAACCGAGATATCAAGTTAATATGTACTGTGTCAATGTTTTTGGAGGTTGATTCATAAATTGCTGCAATTCTCATTAAACACCTTATTATAACATTACCAACCCATGACAAGATTTTTCAGATTCTTACAGACCAAGACTCTCAAGCTGTGTTTCAGGGAGTTTCAAGCCCTGAATTTTGACTAGAGCAATGAAAATGGTATACCACAATTTCAATATCAGTTGAAAAAAAAAAAAAAAAACGGCGGATCAACCCTGCCTTTGGGCATCATGTTTGTGAGATGGCCCAGAACTCACACCACACGGTGCTGCACCACAGATTGACATCGGCCGCATGTACAAGCACTGAACCACGTCTACCCATGTGGAAAATATCACGACAGGAAATCCGTTTAAAAGAAATCAAAACGGAAATTATCCACTTATTTCAATTCAAACTACTCTGATTTTAATAATAATATTATTTTTTAAGGATTTGAATGGACATCTAACTGTTCTAGTTAGCTTCTAAAACCTTATCCTTTGAGACGTGCAGGTATTAGCAAAACCAGCCTCCAAAATAGCAAATTCTTCTATAGTATTTTAAAGGAATCTTGGAAAAAAAAGACAACTTAAAAACTTGACTGGAGTCTTGCTAATGACATCTATTTGCACAGAAGTATCTCTAAACGCTAAAACTGTGACAATTTTATTCAATAGAAAAAATAATTATAATATTTTGTATTAAAGACATAGCTTAATGTTTAAAATGTGTGTGTATATATATATATATATATATATATATATATATGTGTATATATATATTACGGCTACACAATATTAGAAAGACATCGATGTGCGATATGAGCGAATAAAATTGCAACGACCACATATGACTTGCAATATGTGACCATGTAGCAAAAACATTAATGCATCATTTACATTTTATCGCATCAGTTTGACTTAAATATGTGCAACATAACTTAAATTGTACTCCAAATGAGTCACGTCAACATTGGAGGCGAATATCTAACATAAAATAGGTTCGTCCGTTGCTTTAATGCAATTAATTTGTTAAATACATCAAGCTGCCATAACAATGTTTTTGCATGTGTGCAAATTTAAGATCTTTTTTGATACATGTATTATATATATATAGAGAGAGAGAGAGAGAGAGAGAGAGAGAGAGAGAGAGAGAGACAGACATATATGTGTGTGTGTGTGTATATATATATATATATATATATATATATATATATATATATATACTATATTTTCATCTGTGACTTAGCAATTGTGTGTGTCCCCCATTTAAAATGCATCTGTAATTCCTGGTTGCATAATAAATCAAAATAAATCCACACATATCCTTAAAGCTGTGTCATCAGTTTTTGTGTTTGCAGCTCCAAAAACTGGTTCCATTAAAGGTTTGGACCATCGGATGAATACGGGGAACTTTTGAAGAACGGACCCTTTTGTGCTTCATCTTCTGAAAATATATCCCGCCATTAATTATCACGTCACGCCGTCGGGAACAGACCACCCTCATCGTTATGGCTTTTTGAGTATTACCTTCCAGTCTCATGTAGTGCTCATGGTTCCATTAACGTCAACGTTCGCGGGTAAACCTGCTTTGCTGATGCTGAAGTCGCGCTATAAGGCAATCAACATCAAAGAGATTGATTCTGCCTAATGGACCATTTCAATGGAGGGAAATGGAGTGGGTATGAGAGGTTGGGATGGACAAAATAAAAAGCAAGGACATGTGGGGATGCTGTCTTTTATCTCCGTTAGAAGGACTCTGACTGAGCTGACTAAATGATGAGTGTGTATGGGTGATTAATGAGCAAACTGGCATTCAGCGGTTTGATATCAGCTCTGTTTGAATAATTAGAGGAGGAACAAAAGCAAAAGCGGGACTTTTAAGGCTTCCTAAATGTATGAGAATTTTAAACTTTTGATTTTAGAGATTCCTTTTTTTTTCCTGTTTTACTCTTTGAGCACAAGCAGGCAAGTGTGCAGGCCAAACAATTCGCAGATTAACCATCCCCTATGATTATATCATCAAATGGATGGATTTTAATTTGAGCTTTCTGGGATTATATTTATTTAAAAGTACAATTACATGGGGAGTACAAAAATGATTTAAAAATATTTTTTGTACTTCTAATTAACACAAATTACCAAATTTATTGGAAGAAAATAATACAAGAGTGTTAATTAAACACAAGGTAGAGTTCGGAATCGACCTTTAAAATAAAAATAGTGTAAGCTAGCTGTATTTTAAGCTAGTAAAAAGACAAAAACAGACAATTCTCAAACTTTCTGTCTTTTTACAAACTTAATTGGAACTATTATGTGGAAAATGTACACTTTTGTGGAATTCTGATAAACTTAGTAGCTATTTTAAGACCGACTCCAGTAGGCAAAACATTTGTATGTTTTTTTTAAACATGTCCTTTGAGGCATTTTTCTGAGGATGGAGAACGTATATAAAGAAAAAAAAAATCACAATTCTGAGTATTTTAGAATTAGGAGCAAACAGAAAAAAAAATTGCAGTTATAAAAAGCTTGTAGATGCTACAACTGGCAGGATATTGGGAGATATTTCCATGTACGTCATAATTTTCCTCATCTAAGCTGTTATCTGGATCAAACTGAGCGGCTGGATAGCTCCTTTTTATTGCACGGCTAATGTTAGGCTGGGTGTGTGAGGAGCTGTAAGCTACTAGGAGAGTGTAAACAGATGGATGATGGCAAGTGGGGGTGGACTAACTTCAAATCAACAGCAACAACAAGTAAGAGGCAAATTTCTAATGGACTCCT
>NC_050522.1:22686057-22700139 GCF_002922805.2 Oryzias melastigma | reverse complement strand
CATAAATGCTCAGAGTGTAGTCAAATTTGGCCCGTCAAAGGTTTTCTTAAGTCGTGGTTGAGTGTTTGATTCTCGATGGTGTTCCAAAATTCTACGGTTGTAATCCACTTTTGGCCTCTGGGTGGCGCTGTTGGCGCTTTTTTTCCTTGCAGCTTTGGGTGAAACAACCCAAAAGTGAGTCAGCCCTGGGTTTTTTTTTGTTAAAACGTCCAAGAGCCTTTAGGGTCGCTTCCGATGCTTTCTTTCAGATGCCCTTTTTAGCTGGCCAAGATGGAGCCACAACGGCAAACGCCCTTTGAGCGAAAAAGTTTGTGCACAACTGGATGCCTCCCCGACTTCAACAGGTCCCTCAAAGATCCTGCCGCTCCAGAGAATCAAAGACAGATGAAATAGAAAGTTCAGCAACCTCACAGTAAGACTTCAGAACACGGCAACTCAACTGTTTATGATTTTGGGGCTTTATTCATCAGTGGATTACCCAAGGGTTACTCAGCAGCTGTTAGCAGAGAAGAGTTGGACTCTTCATTATCGGCTGAGTCAGAACAAGTGGCAATCAAACGGAGAACAGTAATTACTGCATTCCAATTGAAGCCGCTGCTCCTGGTGACAATTTAAACGCCGCCGTGCCGTCTGCTAAAATGGCAGCCCCTCTCCGCATTGACACGTGTGATTAACGACGAGTGTCTCCCCATTGAAACGTCTGTTTTTCTGCGGCCAATTTCACATCTTCCAGCATCACTGCTAGCAACACTACTTTCGGGTGACAAGTCCTCTTTGTTTCTTCTCCGCACCTACAAAGTAACGGACACCTCCAGGAATTGAATCTTGAGCAGATAATAACTGTCATCTTTTGTTTATGAAGCGTGCGTTGGTCACTTCAGCTCTTCGTTTTTTACAGTTTGTTTGTGTTTAGTCAGTGGGAATTCTGCTAAAAGAACGAGTAAAAACAAAATTACTGATAAAGTGGGCAGAGAAAAATTAACGGATGGCTAAACTGAAAACATTAAAAGTTAATTTTGGTTTTTAATGAAAAGTGAATTTTAATTTTTTTGGCAAGAGACAAGAAGACAACTAGCAGTCATTTGTCTGCTTTGGTCTATTTAGCTTTAATGTGTTATTTGGCTGATTTCCTTTCAGATTCCCTTTTTAAACAAGAATATATTCCTTTAATTAGATAGTTTTGTCTCTAATAATATTGCATTTTTGTAAAGTGAAAGCACAGAATGCAAAACTGGCCTCAGGTTTTGTCAGTTTACACCATAAAAAAAGAAAATAGAGAGCATTTACTTACAAAAAAGTGAAATATAGATCAAACGGAGAATCAGAGTCTTTTAGAAAGATTAAAATAACACAAAAAGCTAATTATAAAAGAATGGCAGCACCTTTGGCTCTGCATTCAATGGAACACACATAAGCTGAGGTCTAATGAGGGATAACAGTAAATTTAGCTCATTAATTTGAGTGAGAAAAAAGGTTAAAATCAGTGACCACAAGCGGAAAAAGCTAACGTTTGTGCATTTTATCATCTTTCAAGGCTAAATTATCTCACTTCTCTAAACAATTACATTTTGAGCAACAAGTTCACTGTATTACAAGAGTTACTGAACGTACCACAACCATCTTTTTACGGAAAAAAAGTGTAAACAACAGTTAACAACCGTTATCACAAAAAAGGAAAATGACAGTTTAATCAACAGAATTATACCAATTATTTTTACATATTTGTTGTGTAAAAAACATAATTATCTAGTTAAAAAATTGTCCACCATGTTTTGTCCTTCTAAAAACATGTAAACGTACTAATATTTTAACAGTGAATGCATGCTAAATTTAAGGTTTTAAGTTTAAATAGTCTAGTATTACTTAATACATTTTTTTTAAATGTGTAATAGTTGAAATGATAAATAATGCAACAATTTCTTGCTAAAAACTAATCCAACAATTAAATTTTCTTATTTTATTAAGTTCAAATTGCGAAATACCATTTATATGTATAGACCTGCGAAGACTGAATGTAAGAATTATGTTAAAATGTTAATTTATTTACAACGAAGTAACAATAACTCAAATTTTTTGTTTCCTTTAAGTTTTTTAAAGTGATTGAGTCATGATTTTCATTACTGTATATTAATTTATGTTTTTACTGGAATATTTTATACGGTGCGACTACAGTTTTTACTGAATTTCTCTGGTAACTCCAGCTGCCAAAATTATTATTCTGTAAAAACAACACATTTTTTTTTACAGTTTATCACCCAGATTTTCCCTGTAAATCATCACACATTGTTGCAGCAAACAGAAATAATACCTTGCTTTTGGGTTTAGTCACTCCCATCCATGATTATAAATAAACTGAGGGACTAATTAACAGACTTAAAGAGATTTTTGGTGAATTTAAAATAAAACCAGGTGTGAACGATGGAGTGAAACTGAATCAACAGCTAAAAAAATGAATTAAAGCGGATTGATAAACATAGAAGAATGATGCTGTCTGTCAGGAGGATGAAACAGTTTAGTGTGTTTTCACAGATTCTCAGAAGATCAGCAGAGACTGAATTCCTAGAAGTGCACAGAAATGTTAACGTTTGGAGGAGCTACAGCGCTAATTAGGCGTATCTGGTTTTCTAGAGAATCTTAAGGTGGTAGTGGTAAAACACTTAGACGACAACAGCTGTTCAAAACCACTGAGATAGAAGACGGTAAAATCACAACATGGGCCAATTGTCCAAACATATTATTGTGTATATATATATATAAATAAAATTCTGTATTCATATTTCTATACCAGCTGCTTTTTTACAACCCCTTCAAGAATGGACCTGGAGGTGCAGATGGGTTAATTTTGGCTTTTTTTTCCGTTTTTTTTTAGGCTATTTTAGAGTTTAACTAATATTTCAGCTACATGCTAGCTGTTTTGGCTAAATTAGACATTTTTCCAGTCAGTTGAACATTTACCTAATATTTTATGGGTTACAATATATTGATGAAAGAGAAAAACAACGTTGATTTTTCAGTTTATTATAAAAACTGACATTTTTAGACATAAAGGAGGAAATGTAATGTTTTGAATTAAGTATTTGACCTTTTTTCTTATACTTCTTATAATTTGCTGTTTTTAATACTAGCATCGACTTGCCAAGTGGTCTCCACCCACTGAGCCGCGGACCGCTATTAGTCCATGGATCACTTGGCGCTGGGTTGTGAAATAAATATAAATTATACTGTTTTTTTGTTTTGAGTCTTGACAATTTTTTTAAAAATAACCAGATTCTCTCAGCTACGTCTTTAATTACTCGAGCTGTGAAGTTTAGTCAGGAGAGCAAAATGACTACATCTGAACAACCTTTTATCACGAAAAATCTTTTGGTTTTTAAAAATCGACAGGATCCCCTCGGTTACATTTCAGTCATTTGAACGCTACAAGTATTCCAGTGCAAATGGATAAGGGATTAGTGCAGGAAGAGAGGGAAGAACATGGACGTCATCATGTTAGAGCCAGATCACTAAGTTGGTCAAAGTCGGCGTTTCCATGGCAACTACTGTCACCAATCATGGGTAAGCTTGTTTAAAGTCCATACCCCTCCCATGGAAACCAGTTCGAGAGAATCTATCAAACGTTTGAAACTGTTCCTGAGGCATCTGATTGGTCAGTTTATAACTTTAATAACTTGTGATAAAGAAAAAAATATCATGACAAAAAGTTAGGAAAATCAAGAAGATGTTAAGTAAAAAGGCATCGGAGCAAAAAATGGTTATTCTGACAAATGGAATGACAGTAATAGCTGTTTATTTATTTCTTTTGACTTCTTGAAAACAGCATGTATTGAAACTCGAGGGAGGAGGAGTCACTCATTCCAGTTCTCTATATACAGTCAACGTGCTGTGATGCAACGTTTCCAGAGTTCTGAAATTTGCAGCTTTCCACTCCTTAAACATTTGTTTTATTTTTTTTCAACGCAATTCTTATTCTTTATTTTTAATAGTTACTTCTTTATGGTTAATAATTGGAGCAATACTATTTTTTTAGGTTTTAGTGGTTTCATTTAAACCCAATTCCTTTTTTCCTGAGTTATATTAACCCTGCAGAAACACATTTGACAACAAACTTGGATTAAAAACAACTCAACTTTTTTATTTTTTATTTTTTTTTATGTCTGTTATTTGTTAGCGTGTGGGGTTAAGGCTAAACATTTTTGACAGGCGTTCCTACCGCACGCGTCAGGAGATTTAAGTTTCCGACCACATTTTTGGACAAGCCTCGGGCAGGGAATTTGACGTGCATCAAAAAAGGAGCTGGACACACAACTTGTGTTTGGCGGGAACACAACATAAAAAAAATAAAAAAAACCTTAAGTGCTTGTACGATCCAGTATGAAAGATTTAATTGATTTCTAGGGAAATCAAAGCTCAAACGGGGCTTTTGTTTTTTTGCATCTCCGATGAATGGATTTGAAGGAATACTTGATGTGTTTTCCTGTTTGCTGATAATTACAAAAACATTTCCTGCATTAACGCAGTTTCTCACTTGTTGTAAAGACGCTATCTTGTGGTCTCATTAAATGAGGATGATTCATAGCCTGAGTTGGCAGAAGAAGACTGTCAGAAGTCTGGAGGACTTTGATCCACAACTTATCAGAAAGATGGGAGAAAATAAGTGAGCTTTCATAAATATGAAAGTTTAACGGACAGCTTTGTGAGAGTAAATATTCAAGCTTCAACAGCTCGCAGGCAGATGGAACGGTGCAGGTTTTAAGGTTTTAAGTTATTTTTACTTCAGTGAAAAACAGACAACAGATGATCCTTTGTTAGCTTTTCAAAGTCTGAGGTTTTCTTTTAACTCTGATTGTTTAAGGGCTTAAAAAAAAAAAAAGGAAAAATTTCTGATTTGATCTTATGGCCAGAAAAGAGGATTGTGCAACTTATTTGCTGTGAAAATGAATGATCGTCTCCTTGAGCTCCAAACAGAGAAAGAGTTTGTAAAACAAATAGATAAAAAGTCTCTTTGGTCTTTTTGACTTTGTTGTTTTGTGTCTAAAGTTATTCATTATTTTTTTAATAGATTTTTTGTGTGTATTAGAGGGAAAAATCACCAAAAAATAATTGACGAACCTCAAGGTTATTTAAAAAGTACACACTTGATGAAAGAAAATGTGGAAAATGAGGATACTTTACTTTTTAGTGAACTAATAAGTTAATATTGTGTGTTAAAGACACCCTTTTTCAGAGTTCTTTAGCTTTGGCTTCTATTGACAATCATTTACAAAGATAATTAATTCAGAATCATTAGGGAAAAAGGTCAAAAAAGTTAAAGCAAAAAAACATTTAAACAAGTGATGAAAACATTAAAAAAGTGAAATAAAAGGTTATGTTTTTGGTAAATAATGACATCCTTAAAAAGTAAAAAATAAGTAAATATTGTGCTTGTTACCCTTTCCAATAGTATTATGTATTTCTCTTTTTTTTCTTTTTTTTCTATATGGGAAGATTGTAAAATATATACTTATGGTAACGTGATAAAAAATGAAAATGTCTTTTTCCTATGGGTGAAACATATGCACAAGGATTTATAGTTTCCATGTTTGAAATATGTGCATTTCTGAAAAGGGAGATGCACAGTTTGAAAGTATCATCTTTAAAATAATGTGCTTGTGTATCTGTAAATTGTGCATTAGCATGAATCACACCTCCATTTTTAACCACAGATAAATGCCAGGATGTCTTTCCTAAATCATGCCTGTGTGAAGACAGGATTCGCACCACAACCAGAGCTGCGTGGAAGTTAAAGTAGCATCAAACTAAAAGCGATATTATTTTACCATTTGTCATCTGCAAAAGTGGGAGTTTGAAAAGGTTTCATTTGAAGAATCACCTTAAAGCCCTATGGCAGCTGTTCAGGACAAACTGGTTAGAGAAAATCAGAAACATTGTGTCCTGAACTGCTATTCAGAACAGAGCTACAGTTAAAAAATAAAAATAAAAACAATGTCAAGGTGAAAATGATGGGAAAACACACCAGACTTCGATTTAAAAGGAGAAATGGGTTTCTCAACCCTTAGAAAATAATAATAATTAAAACTATTTTCCTTTCAGTGTGAAAAATGTGTAATTACCTAAGAGGAATGTAGTTAATTAGAGCAACATAATATTTTATTAACACTTAAATTTGCTGATGAGACGAGTACTGTAGAGTAGCACTGAGTACAGAAGAGTAGATTAACATAGAGTACTGTAGCATAGACTAGAGTAGAGTATAGGAGAGTACAGAAGGGTAGTGTAGAGTTGCATAGAGTAAAACAGAGTATTGCAGAGTACGGTAGAGTAGTGTCGAGTACAATAGAGTAAAGTAACAGAGTAGAGTACAGTAGAGTAGTGTAGGGTAGCAGAGTAGAGTACAGTAGTTTAGTGTAGACTCTAGTAGAGCAAAGTAATGCAGAGTAGAATACAGTTGAGTAGTGCAAAGTAGAGTAGAGTAATTTAAAATGGAGTAGAGGACAGTAGTGTAGCCTTGAGTAAAGTAGAGTAGAGTGACATAGAGTAGTGTAGCAAAACATATACTCGAGTAAAGTATAGGAGAGTACAGAAGGGTAGTGTAGTGTAGAGTGCAATAGAGTAGAATAAAATAGAGTAACGTAGAGTAGAGTAACAGAGTAGAGAACTGTAGAGTAGAGTCCAGTAGAGTAGAGTAATTTAAAATAGAGTAGAGGACAGTAGTGTAGCATTGAGTAAAGTAGAGTAGAGTAACATAGAGTAGTGTAGCAAAACATAGACTAGAGTAAAGTATAGGAGAGTACAGAAGGGTAGTGTAGTGTAGTGTAGAGTGCATAGAGTAGAGTATAATAGAGTAACAGAGTAGAGAACAGTAGAGTAGAGAACTGTAGAGTAGAATAGAGTGCAGTAGAGTAGAGTGCAGTAGAGTAGAGAACAATAGAGTAGTGTAGAGTAGAGTAACAGAGTAGAGAACAGTAGAGTAGAGTACTGTAGTGTAGAGTAGAGTGCAGTACAGTAGTGTAGTGTAGAGTAACAGAGTAGAGAACAGTAGAGTAGAGAACTGTAGAGTAGAATAGAGTAGAGTGCAGTATAGTAGTGTAGTGTAGAGTAACAGAGTAGAGTACAGTAGTTTAGTGTAGAGTCCAGTAGAGCAGAGTAATGTAGAGTAGAATACAGTTGAGTAGTGCAAAGTAGAGTAGAACAGTGAAGAGTACAGTAGACCAGAGTAGAGTAAAATACAGTAGTGTGGAGTAATAAGAATAACAGAGTAATTTAGATTACAGTAGAATACAGTAGCGCACTGCAGAGTAGTCATTTAGAGAGGAATAGAGAACAGTAGTGTAGTGTAGTGTAGAGTAGAGTACAGTAGAGCAGAGTAATGTAAAGTAGAATACAGTAGAGTAGAGTAGATAAGAATAGAGAAAAATTTTTTAATCACCACTCCGAGGAATTTAGTTTTCCGTTTTAAGTACCATTACACACACTCAGAAAGGAAACATAAAAATAAAGTATACTAATAATGAAACTATGATAGCAAGATAAAACAATGAGTGCATGATGCAAAAATAAACTAGTTAACTCCAAATACTAAAAAATAAAATGATTAACTCAAATAAGATATTCTATCAACAGTGATTGTTATAGACGTTATTGTGACCTGGATAAAAGACCTTCTGAGAATGCATCTGCATCATCACCCTTCTCTTCACTATGACTATGGTTTGTAGTAATTCTTTTTATGAAGTAGTTATCTGCAGTTCCTCCAGGGCTAGGAAGCACACTGCACAGGACCTCTGGAATTAGTTTGAAACTCGCTTAAGTCAGGATTATCCAATAGTCCTTTTCAAAGCCCTCTGTGTGTTTCATTCTAGGGGGCGTGGTCAAACTTTGAATCATTCATTGAGTTGCTTCCTGACAACATCTGACATAATCAAGATCGAGCTTTCTCATTTGCAAATGCTTTTAAAAAAAGTAAGCACAGCAAAAATGCAAAAACTAAAGTTTATAAAGGTTCCAATATTCAATTCTTGGGCTACAACTTAACCTGCTGCAGATTTTCGACTCTTTAAATGTATCTTCATCACACATCGTAAGAATATTTAGGTTAAAATCAGGACTGAACACTTTTTCACCTTTCACATTTCCTCACGGTAGAATTGATCATAAAGTGACACCGTTTACCTGCAGCCGCTCCTGAAATGACGGTCATTTTGTTTTAATTAGGTGCTATTTGTCGTTCAATCAGTCTGTACACCAGCTTTGTCAGGTGGCGTGACGCACGCAGACGGAGTAAGTGACCCGATAAGCGCACTTCTATTTTTGAGGTTGGCTTTAACTGATGGGACTTTGGTGTCAGAAAATGACAAACCTGCGTTTTCTAAAGCTTTTTCATCCTTGCGTAAACAAATTGGTCAAAAAGTGACTTTTCAGGTAAAAAAAAGGGGAAAAAAGTGCTTTTTATTACCTAGAGTGAATGATTCTGAATACAGCACATGTGTCAAAGTCAAGGCCCGGGGGCCGAATCCGGCCAGTCGGGTAATTCTACACTCCAGATCATTTTATTTGATTGTTATTAATGACCCGATGTTATCTTGTGCTAATTTCTAACTCGTATAATTTTGGCAAAATATATTTTCATAGAGAGTAAAATATTGAAAGTTATTTAAGGTTTATGTTTATTTATTCTGGAATAATATTCCTGCCTTTTTATTACTAATATTCTTGTTAAAAATTTCTGGTTTTTAAGTTTTAAAATTGGCATCCTCCTATATCCTCCCAGATTTTTGGACTATTTTTGCATTTACTGAGATGTTTTAGGCTATTTTGGAGTTAAGCTAATATTTCAGCTTCATGCTAACTGTTTTAGTTAATTGAAGCTTTTCTATTTAAGTTTTTTTTGGCTATTTTGGAGTTTAGCTAATATTACAGCTACATGCTAACTGTTTTGGCTAATTTAAGCTTTTCTATTTAAGTTTTTTTTGGCTATTTTGGAGTTTAGCTAATATTACAGCTACATGCTAACTGTTTTAGCTAATTTAAGCTTTTCTATTTAAGTTTTTTAGGTTATTTTGGAGTTAAGCTAATATTTCAGCTACATGCTAACTGTTTTGGCTAATTTAGGAATTTTTTAAAAGTTTTTAGGCTAATATTTACATGTTTGCTTTTCTTGCTAATTTAGTCTTTTTTCAGTTTTTGACTAGTTTAAGTTTAGCTATTTTTAGCCACATGCTAGCTATTTTGGCAAATCAAAAAGTTTTTGTTATTTTTAAGTTTTCGGCTTCAGCGTTTTCAGCTTTAGTATTTTTAGCTATCAATTTCAGCATCTTCAGCAACCAAATTCAGCTTACAGCATTCACACTAGCATTATCACAGGTAATGCTATATATCTAGTTCATAATTATGTCAAAAAATTATGGTTTTAAAGTTTTAAAAATGTAGTTTTAGAGTGTTCAATACATGTTTCTGCTGTTTTTGTGTGTGTTTTGGATTCTGTGTGAATGAGTTTGACACCCCTGAAGGAAAGGATTGTTCACTCAGATCAAACCTCATAAAATAAAATACTTCAAATTTTAGAAGTTGTTTTAGTCAATTTCTCTGTCAGCCATTTTTCAAAGTGCCAAACTTAAGTCCATATTCCTCTCATGGTTTTTGGGAAGCTCACAACCTTTCGTGCCACAATATAACAAATACTTCCTTATTCCATTAATAAGGTAAATAAGTTTTAACTTTGGAATAAAATTTACAAAAAAGCCCCCAAATCCCTTGAAGTTGAAAATTATTTTCATTGTTGAATGTGTTGCCACGGAAACAAAACAAAGCCGGAGGAGAATAAAAATGCCTGGAAGGACCACGGTGTTCCTGTTAAAAGGGTAAGAAGCTCAGTGGCACGATCATATTCATCTTTCTGTGCATACTTAAGTCCTCAAAGTCATGGCAACTCAATGTTGTTCAAAAAATGTCTGAATCTGAGGTCGAACTGGTGATGAGGAGGAGGTGGAAATGACAGATTTTTGTTGGAGGGTGACATAGAAGAGGGTCAGATTGGTGGAACAGAAAAGAGGAAACAGGCCTCACAGTCAGACAAAAGGAAACTGATGGAAAGCGACAGTGACAGAAGGGAAGGAAAGGTTTCAGACATCCGGGTGCCAGTGGCACTTAACACCCTGGAAAAAGAGAGAGCAGGGAGTCGTGTCTTAATTTTAGCAGTGGGCTGATTACCACTCCATCCAGCTTGTTGGCCTTTTTCGTACAACTTTTAGCCCCTTCCTGGTGACGGGCTGGCATAGGTCAGGCTCACAGAAGACCCGCTGTCAATCACTTGATCGTTCCGAGTTAAAAAGGAAGATGGGGGCGGAGAAAACGGGCAACCGTTTCCAGGGATCACGACTGAGATGAACAAAAGATAATCCTCGCCGACGTGGAATCGTGTTTAACCTCACGCTGATTCATTATTTATTTTGAGTTATATAAAAGCCCAAATAAGTTTGTATGGAACAGCTAATGAATTTGCAAAGACACCATTAGCATGGTAATGCTTCAGTTAGTGTCTAATAAAGCTTAAGTGCAGCAACACAAGTCGGAATCACAAAATGGACCAAAAGTCATTTAAATTTAAAGGGATTTATCAGTGGGAAGAAGTCCACTTTGAAAATGCTCCAAGAATCCACTGGTTTCCACAGGAGTTTTCACCTCTTCATCAACTATAGGTTGTAAAAAATGTCCACAAAATGCCAAGTCAAATAGGATTTTTTCTTAAAAAGATATATTTCTTCTTTAGACGCTTCCTTTATGTCACAGTGTTGTAAATCTTAGTGCAAAGAGCCCAAATCAACCCCAAAATGCTGCAGAACATCCTGACTTTCTATAAGCATTATCATTAACTTAGCATGAAAACAAGAAGAAAACACATTTTTGACTCATTATTATGAACCAAACCATTTCGAAAGTTTTTTTTGTCACATAAGTTACGACAGAAAGTAAGTAAAACACGGTAGCTAACTGACTTTATTGATAAAACAGGAAGAAATATCCCTTTTGGACAATTTTTGACTCAGAATAATAACATTTACTGTCATGTAAAATAAAGCTTAGTCAATTTACAGATTTTAAACTTTAATATTTGTAACTTGTTTTACTTACAGCCAAGAAAAAGAATGTAAACACTTTTTAAAAACGTTGTTTTGTCAATGATACCACTAAAGTTACGTCCACACCGTCTAGCACTAAGCGTTCAAGCGACCGCTGCCAATGAAAAGTCTGTTGAAACGTGCCTTTATGTTACTCCTGAACTTAACCAGAAGGTTGACACAAAAAGTTTTGTGTCCATATTTTTATCTAAATCTCTGTGTTTTTAACAGTTGTGTTGATTCTGATCTTGATTTCTAAATAAAAGTATAAATGATGGTGATTTAATACAAATATTTCCGTTTTCATCCATCCAGTAAAAAGACATACACATAGCACCAAACATTTCATAATTGCAAAAACTCGGAAAGTTCCATTAACTGGTTGCTGGAAACCAAGGAAACATTAGATTAGATTAAAATAGATTAGAATAGAATAGAAATGGTTTATTTCAAGCAATCAAACACCCATAAAGACATGTCAAACACAGGATATCTAAACAATAAGAGATTGCCGGGAAGGGAGTGGGAGGAAGCGAACTTGTATAATCCCACCCCGGCTCGACCTTATACCATTTCCTTCACGTGTATTATCATTATCCGGTTAGTAAATTTGGATCAGATATTTATATCTTTACAACATTGATTCAAGTTATTAAGAATCCTCAAGTAACAATGAATCACATGACTATTTAGGTAGATATGACACTATTTTAGACCCGGAAACATGATTGACTAATCTACAAAAGTTCTAAAAAAATTGTGGAAATCTATGATCTAAACCGTTTCTACAAACTGGTCAAGTTTTACTGATTAGAAGTAGTGTGACCAGAAACTGTATCAGGCAGACAGTGGCTGGAAGCATGACTAACCGCAGTGTAATTCTGAAGTCTGGCAGCATTCAGACTGATAAGCACCTGCAGGGGTTGCTGTGGTAACAACAGGGCGGTACAGCTTTGTGGTTTGTTCCTTTGCCGTCTATGTATGCAGAGCAACACCCTTGGGGTGGTCCAGTGACCTCAGACTGTTAACTCTGAGACGGTCAGATGGACGTGTGGAAGTCCTCCTTCAAATGAGCCATGCTGGCTTGAGTAGCCTTTCTCATTTTCCACTTTAGTCCTTCCAGTCTGACTGTACCGCTGGTTCTGTACATGGTGGAGTAGGTCTCAGCTTGTAATAGAGCAGCGTGTGTCTATTTATTACTCCCATCTATTTAGAGACAGGATTCACAAGTGTGCATAAATGAAATGGAAGTTTTATCTTTGACGTTGCTAGGTGACCAAATGTTGTCAAACATTGATCGTATCTTCAGTGCGGTTTATGAGCTGAAATGTCAGATTTTCATAAGAATACCAGACCAGCTGTGACGTCAATATAAAGACAATCATGTAAGATTTACTGTTAAGCTCCTTTGACTTTATCACAGTTTCCATGTGAACAAAAGAGACTGCTAGTTGATTAAAAATGGAGTTTATCTCAAATGCTGCATTCACAAGGATTTTCGTCCTAAACTTTTATCCACGTTAACCTTCTGGGGCCCAGGGGTTGGCGAAGACTGTCCTGGTTACTGTTAGGCAGGAGTGTCAAACTTAATCGCACAAGGGGCCAAAATCTAAAACACACCTTAGGTCGCGGGCCGAACAGGATAAACATTTATTGAACACTGTAAAACTATTTTTTTTATTACTTTAAAATCGTTACTTTTTGCTAGCGCTGATAGCTGACAATGCTGAAGCTGATAGTCAGCTAAAATATTAGCTAATTGCCAAATTAACCTAATTTTTTTTTTAAAAAAAGAAAAGAAACCTAGGTTAGATAAAACAGCTAGCATGTAGCTAAAAAATTACCTAAACTCCGAAATAGCCTAAAAAAACTAAGAAAAGCCTTAATTAGCCAAAACAGCTAGCATGTAAATATTAGCCCGACTCCAAAACAGCCTAAAAAAACCTTAAAAATCCTAAATTAGCAAAAATAGCTAGCATGTAGCTAAAATATTAGCTAAACTCCAAAATAGCCTAAAATATCTTAGACAGTCTAAATTAGCAAGAATAGCTAGCATGTAGCTAAAATATTAGCTAAATGCCAAATTAGCCTAATTTTTTTTTTAAAAAGAAAAGAAACCTAGGTTAGATAAAACAGCTAGCATGTAGCTAAAAAAATAGCTAAACTCCAAAATAGCCTAAAAAACTGAGAAAAGCCTTAATTAGCCAAAACAGCTAGCATGTAAATATTAGCCCGACTCCAAAACAGCCTAAAAAAACCTTAAAAATCCTAAATTAGCAAAAATAGCTAGCATGTAGCTAAAATATTAGCTAAACTCCAAAATAGCCTAAAAGATCTTAGACAGTCTAAATTAGCAAGAATAGCTAGCATGTAGCTAAAATATTAGCTAAATGCCAAATTAGCCTAAAACCTTTTTAAAAAAGAAAAGAAACCTAGGTTAGATAAAACAGCAACATGTAGCTAAAAAAATAGCTAAACTCCAAAATAGCCTAAAATAAACGAGAAAAGCCTTAATTAGCCAAAACAGCTAGCATGTAAATATTAGCCCGACTCCAAGACAGCCTAAAAAAACCTTAAAAATCCTTAATTAGCAAGATTAGCTAGCATGTAGCTAAAATATTAGCTAAACTCGATAATAGCTTAAAGATCTTAGAAAACGCCAAAATAATCCAAAAAGTTTGCAGAATAACAATTTTTAGAAGTTTAAAATCTTAGCTTGTTAACCTAAATATGAATAATAAAAAGGCGGGAATTTTATTCCACAATAAATCAACTTAAACCTTAAATAACTTCAAATATTTTACTCGCCAATGAGCGCAAAATAACATCAGGCCATTAATAACAATAAAATGGAGGGCCGGATAGAATTGCCAGGAGGGCCGGATCCGGCCCCCGGGCCTTGACTTTGACATGTGCTGCTGGGCGAAGGCGGGATACACCCTTGACAGGTTGCCAGCCTGTCACAGAG
>NC_050522.1:22668092-22685648 GCF_002922805.2 Oryzias melastigma | reverse complement strand
AATAAATCAACTTAAACCTTAAATAACTTTAAATATTTTACTCGCCAATGAGCGCAAAATAACATCAGGCCATTAATAACAACAAAATGGAGGGCCGGATAGAATTGCCAGGAGGGCCTTGACTTTGACACGTGCTGCTGGGCGAAGGCGGGATACACCCTTGACAGGTTGCCAGCCTGTCACAAAGCTCATGGAGCTGGCACAATCGAGGCTGCTACGCTAGCTTTAGCTAAGATCGCTGACACTAGCAGGGTTGCTGCTGAAGCCGCCAGTCCTTCGGCTGTGGAGCATGCTTGCTCTACCGGACCCTGACCCACCTAGCTTACTGTCCACTGGGCGAGTGCCTAGCATAGAGAGCCCACTGAGTTCCCACTTAATCCACTGTGGGAAAACGCATGTTGGAAACTGCGGACACACCAAGCAGTCTTAAAATGTTGTTGAAGACACCTGTGTTTCCTGAACAGCTTCCATTAATTCAATTAACAAATAACGAACTTATTGCTGCATGTAAAGAAAGATTTGCTACAAGCTGTATATAATGTGTAGTAATTTAAGCTTTAGTAGGTCTTGTAAAAACAGGATTAAATAAAGTTAGCTAGTATGAAACAATAACAATTGATATAGAATAATTAGTAGTTTGTGATTCTTTTATCCATCCTTTAATTCTTAATTTTCTTTGTAATGAACCCTAACCCTGTTTAAGTACGGTCGCCACACACAAAAGCAGCCGTGTTTAATATCTTGTGAATGTGACTTTAAGAAGAAAATTAATGTTTACAAGTCATTCCTTTGCTGGAAAATATGCCTACTGTGCTCCCCCGCCGATGATCTACATTCATAGTGCATAATCAAAATTATTTACTGAACTGTGTGAGGCTGCACCTCCTTCTGCAGCACTGATTTGCACCTTTGCTCAGGCTTGTGCTGCAATCTTTCATTCGAACCATTTTCATTTTCTTTGTAAGACCAGAAAAATAAAAATGATTTCTTCCTTTGCGACTTTGGCAAAACTAACTTTGACTTAAAAAAAAAAAAGCAATTCCTGTCAGCCGCTGCAGTGAAAATGGGCTTTAGAGTAGGAGTAAAGGTAAGTTGTTTTTTATTGTTTTGAACAATGAATAAAATGTTTCCATCTTCAGATATGAAAAAAGTTGATGAATTTAATGTCAAACTCAGTCGCACAAGGGGTAAAAATCCAAAACATACATTAGGCCGAACAGGATAAACATTTATAGAACACTAAAAACTAAATTTTAAAAACTTTTAAAACGTGACTTTTTAACATAATTATGAACTATAAATTGCATTACCTGGGATACTGCTAGTGTGAGTGCTGTAAGCTGAATTTGGTAGATGCTAGTGCTGCTAACTAAAGATGCTGAAATTGATTGCTAAAAACGCTACAGCTGATTGTCAGCTAAAATATTAGCTAAATGCCAAATTAGCCTAAAAAACGAATAATAATAAAAAACTTAGGTTAGCTAAAACAGCTAGCATGTAGCTGAAAAAAAAATTCAAAAAGCCTAAAACACCCAAAAAAAAGCCAAAATTAGCCAAAACAGCTAACTTGTAAATATTAGCCTAACTCCAAAACAGCTGAAACAAATTTTGAAAAAAAGCCAAAAACAGCTAGCATGTAGCTAAAATATTAGTTAAACTCCAAAAAAAATCTTTAAATCTTAGTAAATGCCAAGACAATCCCAATTTTTTAAAAGTTTAAACCGTAACTGTTTCCCATAATTATGAATAAAAAAGGCAGGAATATTTTTCCAAAATAAATCAACTTAAACCTTAAATAACTTTTAATATTTCTCTCTCCGGAAAAATCAGTTTTGTCAAAATATACAAGTTTGAAATAACAAGATAACATCTGGTCATGAATAACAATCAAATAAAATTATCTGGAGGACCGGATTTATTTGAGAACATTTAATTCGCACAAATCTTCCGGGAAAATTGTACACAGTTTGATTAATCGGCAAAAAAAATCACAGAATTAAAATGATTGTTCAGTTTAGCATGTGACATATTCTAAAGTACGTTGATGGTGTCAGTTAAAAAGCAAACTTTTCTTGGATGCTATTGCTCCAAGATTGGTTCTAATTGTTCATATCAAATCGACTCGATTCAAGCAATAACTTCCAATTAAATATGCTCTCTCAATATTCTGTTTGTTTTTCTAATTTTTAGTCCAGACGCCGTCCAAATCAGCTAAAAGCTGCTCTATAACACTCTGACTCACCAGCACAAATGCATCTCAGTTTCTGCTGGAATGAAAGCGTTTGTGGATGAACAAAGCGCTCGTTAAAGCTGTTTTCACTCACGTCTTACCCATAATACTCTGGTTAATCAGGCGGAATCAAAAAGCTCATATTCCCTTTTTTATGAAGAGTTTTCATCAAAACAATCGTGTAGGAAACATCTCGGACCACTCATCAGTGCATTATGGGAGAAATGAAGAACTGTGTGCAGCCGTGCCTTCATTCCACCATATAGAGACTGTTTTGATATCAAAGCTGATCTTCTAGTTCACATTTAATGAGGAGTTTATTTATGAATTTTTTTTTTTTTTTTCTTGAGTTCTTTAATTTCAGCAGTCAATTATATTAAAAAAAGGACCGGATTTGTTTGAACGAAAGAACCAAATTCTCATCAAACAAACTTAATTCTGTGACAAGAACGTCATTTAATTTTAAAACTTAAGACAAAAAAAGTTGAAATCTTCCAAATATTACATCACTTAATACTTTTCAATGAGGAAAGCTGTGGATGATTCACAAAAACTGTTTTGATTAAAATAGAAAGTAAAAAAGAGCATAATTAATCACAAGAAAGAAAACTTTACAAAAACGACATCAGTACTGACAACGTTTTTAGTAAATATTTAATTTGTGGGGAAACTGACGCCTCATCAATTTGTAATACATAGTCTAAAGCGTCATGAAAGTGTGTGGAAATGTTTTCATCTCAGCAGGTTACAGTGAACACGAGTGTTCTTCGTTGAAACAGAACTGGGATTTCAGATTTTTCTTTTCAAATTTTGATCTACATAAAGGATCAACAACTGTCGAATTTAAAGGGGTTTAAAAAGTTATAAATTCAGTGCTAAAGAATAAAACAACAAAAATTGTTTTATGGTGTTTTTAATTGTGTAATTTTTCTTATGATGGAAGACATTTATTTTACAAAAAGGATTAAAACTGTGTTTATATGTACTTATTTCTTGTGAATCAGGAGCAGATTGGTGGCGTCATCGAGCGAAAGTGACGTCCGAGTTCCGAGATTTTTTCGTAACTCTCCGTTTGGAGGGCTAAATGTGGAGGAAGGGAGAAGTGAAGAATTCAGATTGTGCCAAAAAAACTAACTAAACTGTAGGTTAGACAGTAGTATAGACAGTATATAGCGAGAACTGGATAGTACCCACCAAAATCCCCTAGACTTCTTCGGAGAAATAAGCAGCTACTACTCAGTCATTCTATTTGTCAGAATAATCTTTTTTTCCTGTCACCTATTTTTAACACATTCTCGCTAAACCTAAAAATTTTTTTCATGATTTTACAAAGTGGCCAATCAGATGCCTCAGTGGTGTCTCTTGGCCCTCACCTTCAAAACGTTAGATTGACTGAATCTCCGGAGCCCGCTTTCAATGTCCCTCCAACAAGCTAACTCCTCATTAGCGAGAGTGGTTGCCATAGAAATGATGACTCAGACCGACTCGGACCAATCGCTGCTTACTAACGTCGTCTGGTTCCAAAATGGCGACTAAACTGACTTCATTTTGTTGGAACCGGAGCTAAGGCTTTGTCCATCTCTATATATGTCAATGTTGCCCACCATTAGTCCCGCCCACAACTCAGAAGCAAATTTCTGAGTAACTCTACAGAAACTATGACCTAGAAAATTACAGGCTTTTTGATTTAGTCTAAAATGGCAGAATAATTATCACTAAAACACGACTGGGACTTTAAAATGTCAAAATAAAAATCTCGTATTTATTTATTTTGCTTGTTTTGCTGCAAACATTGCAGCAGTGTCCACACACTGTAGGTGAACCCAGCGAGAAGGACAGAAAAAACATGATGTAGCACATCTGCCCCATAAAGTGACAGTTACGTGACAACTCAGACCTTTCGAAACAACCGCCGAGCGTTTATATTTATAGATGTGTTGTTGTCCGCTCAGAAGAAGCTGCCCGCTTGTTACTGTAGGAGTCTGGCTGGTGAGCCTGCGTCAATGCAGACTTGGTGTGTGAGGGTTTTACTACCCACTCCCACTTAAGGCTAATTGGTTGAAGTTGCACTTAATGTGACAGCCCTTCAAAGTAAATGGAATGAGAGTGGCTGGGAAGAGGGGGAAAGAGTCAAACTGGAATTGGGCCAGAGCCTCCAAAGGTGTTCAGAAAACACTGAAGATCAGACATATAATAATCACAATGCATATTATGCAAAATACACAGAATACAATCCAATAGGCTAACCCTATATTGATTTAGAAAAGGTCTAATAGGAGCCATATTACTGAATCCATAATTTTTCTCTAGCTGGATTTGTGTCAAACACAATGTGTCTACTAATTTGTTCCAATCTTTGACTGGAAATAGCATTTAAGCTTTTATTGATTGATTTAGGCTGTCTGGTGGGCTGGAACTTTGATCAAAATGTTTTAAAGAATCAGTTTTTTGGGTGTTTCAAGATAATACAAGCAAAAATGCATCAGTGAGTGGGCTCATGTCACCCATCAGTTGCAACATGCTAAGATCTAGAATCAGCAAGAATGAGGACGAGACCAAGAAAATGAATTGGGTGAGTTTGTGCACATTCCTGTTTCACAACTCTGTCCATATCAACACTTACTGGCATATCTGAGTCTTCAAAAGAGGGCAAAATTTGAGAAAACTCTTAACCCTCCCTTCTTTTCCACAAATTCTTTGGGGCCCATAGAATTTCCTTTGGAATTTATGGATGTAAGAGGAGACAAAGAAAGACCTCTATGTGAAGTGCCCCAAAAATCTCATTACGTTAAAGCCAACGCTCTCTCACTCCCAACTTTCAGATATGGACGTATGGTTCGGGGCCCCACCGCATCACTTTTTGACATTTTGGGTATCCTCAAGTCGTTTTTTGAGGTGATTGCTGCTCCCATTAAATCAGGGGACCCCAACCTCCGGACCATGAACCGGTACCAGTCTGAGGGGCGCTTGGTACCGGGACACAGACAGGGAAAAAATCAGGGGTCCCCAACCTTTGGGACGCTGTCCTGTACCCTAACCTAGTTAGGTTTGATACCACGTCCGGTATTGTGTCCAAAGGGTTGGTGACCCGTGATTTATTGGGAACAACCAGCACTTCAAGAAAAAAGAAAAAGAAAAACATCTCTTTTTTTGGTTGGGGACAGTTGGGGACAGCCAAAACATCAAAAAGTGACGCTGAGGAGGCCAAAACCTTCCATTTACATAAGACATGTTGGGATTGAGAATGTGTAGTCAATGCTTTTAGTTTTGTTTTACTTTTTTTGGTTAAATACTAACTAGTAGTCATTGCGATACTAAATTGCACCACTTCACCAATCAAGACAGTGGTCTTGTGACAGTGTCTGCCCTGAAACTGGAAAGCCGGTAGTTTGTATCTATAGTCAAGTCATAGCAAAGACTGTAAAAATTGGACCCATAGCCTCCCTGCTTAAAACCCAGCATGAAGGGGTTGGATTGTGGTGTTAAACCACCAAATGGTTCCCAAGTGTGGCTCAGGAAACAGAAGGAAGATATACTGTACACCTAAGAAAAACCTTAAAAACCTGTAGACGTTCCCATCTGGACCTTTACCAAACAGAAACATAAAGAAAGAAAACAAACTGGTTCTAAAACATGCCTCTGCCCACTGGGACATGCCTGAAACACCTCTCAGGGAAGGGTCCAGGAGGCATCTAGACATCTTGCAACATTTTGAATACCTTCCAATTTTTACTTCAAAGAATACAAAAATCCACAAATAAATATTCTTCAAAACGCACATTTTCACCTCTCTCTGTCAAACCTGCGGGGATGGTAGAACCGTCTGTCTTTCATCTCCACAGAGGCTCTCCTTCTCTTTTCTAGCATTAGCCCGCAGAGGAGCAGAAGTCACAAGATCATAACCTTGTAAGTAGAAAAAGATTCCCGTAGGAGGGAAATTCTCAGTTCATCACCTTGGTCTGTGTTTTTGTTCCTTGTCTATCTCTAATCGGGTTTTCATGTGGTATCTTTTTTCTGTCTCAACGATGGAGGCTTCAGATATTTCAAGGACAGGGTTAGCTTGAGAAATGTGCTCCTTTCTATTTTAACTCAAGTCCGACCTCCATTTTGGTTTGTTAATTGATTGGTGGCAACGTTTGCTAGCAAACACAATTAACCTTCACAGTGAAGAGGTGGTGTACATTAGTAACCTGCACGGCTGCATCTATCTCATTCAATGAACTTTATACTACTTAGCTTGTGTCATATAACCTGTCATGGTAAACCTAAAACCCCAAAAGCATTATTTATATGGTCTTAACCCTTTAACTACCCATCAAGACAGATTTTTTTTGCTGCTTATTGCATAGATCTGCAACCTTCAATACTTTAAGAGGCCAATTATCATAGACCACGACCCAGTAGGAGCCACAAAATCCTACGTAACCTTTTACTATTATGATTAATATGATTAAACAGTTGTCTTTTTTTGCAGAAATGAAACATGAACCAATAGTAATATTACATTTTTCCCACAAAACACTTTTTTTCCTATAAACTTTAACCTCGTGCATAGAAATTATTAATTTGTGCCCACAAAAGGCGAACTTTTGCTCTCAAAACACTATTTTTTACAGCAAAACACACATTTTTGCCCAGAAAATAGTTATTTGTGCCCACATAATACTAATGTATCCCCACAAAACACATTTTGCCCACAAAAAAACTAATTTCTTGATAAAAAAATACAACTTACAACATGTGCCCACACAAAACGACTTTTTTCTCACAAAATGCATTTTTTTTTCCCACACAACACTAATTTCCTTTTACAACATACACATTTTTGCCCACAAAATACTTGTTTGTGCCCATTTAATACTAATTTATGCCCACAAAACACATTTTTTTTCTATAAAGTACTACATTTTGCCCACAAAACACTCATATCTGGATGAAAAAATACAACTTTGTGCACAGAAAATACCAACGTGTGCCCATAGATGCTACTTTTGGGTCAAAAATACCATTTTTTCCCAAGAAACACTTTTTTTTCAACAAAATACACATTTTTGCCCACAAAATACTAATTGTATGTCCACAAAACACTCATTTCTGGATAGAAAATACAAATTTTTGCCAAAAAATAACCAATTTGTGCCCACAAAAGGCGAGCTTTTGTTCACAAAACACTTTTTTTTTACAACAAAACACACATTTTTGCCCAGAAAATACTTATGTGTGCCCACATAATACTAATGTATTCCCACAAAACACATTTTGCCCACAAAAAACTAATTTCTTGATAAAAAAATACAACTTTGTGCACAGAAGATATCAACATGTGCCCACACAAAACTACTTTTTTCTCACAAAATGCATTTTTTTTCCCCACACAACACTAATTTCTTTTTACAACATACAAATTTTTGCCCACAAAATACTTGTTTATGCCCATATAATACTTTATGCCCACAAACACTTTTTTTTTTTATAATGTACCACATTTTCCCCACAAAACATAAAAAAGTACAACTTTGTGCATAAAATACACCAATCTGTTCCCAAAGATGCTACTTTTTGCTCACAAAATACTTTTTTTTCTAAGAAACACATTTTTTTTCAACAAAATACAAATTTTTGCCCACAAAATACTAATTTATGTCCACAAAACACTCATTTGTGGATGGAAAATAAAAAAAAAAAATTGCCAAAAAATAACCAACTTGTGCCCACAAAACAGTAATTTGTGCCACAAAAGTTATTTCTTTCCCACAAAATACAAAATTATTCATACAAAACATTTAATTTGTCCCCAAATATAATACTTTTAGCCCTAAAAAAATGTAATTGGTGCCCACAAAATATGACAATGCTTTTAACCTTTGACAGAGGTTTATATGACGTCCTTTCAAAATAAAAGACCCAGTGTCACATAAAATAGTCTCAGTGCAGCAAATGTAGTGGTAGGTAGTGTGATGTCAGCAGTGATCAATTGTCAATAAGTGGACTATTAAGTTTTTTAAAGGTGTTCTACCATTTGATTGAGCAGGCAGTTCAAGGGTTAATTTGACATGCCTTATATTCAGATGTCTAGTTGTATCGCATCAGTATTTGTATGTTCGTAATGAATAACAGCTTTTAGCTCCAGCAATTTATCTTTAGCTAAAATTCCATTTACCCCCTTTGAATGATTACTTTATTAGGCCTTTTTTAGGGTCAGCAGCAAACACATGAATAACTATTATATTCAGTTTGAAAAGCATTCCAGCTGAACTAGTCAAATGGCAACAAAAACGGTTTCCATGCCAACACTAATGATGATAAAATGCTCTAATTAAGTCTATTTTCAAAGAAGAGTTTTAAACCACAAGAATAACGTAAACGTCTATTTCTAATTTATTAAAATAGGAATATTTTAATACATTTTACGGCTGAAAGGGGAAAAATGACCAACATATCTTTTTATATTGTATTTATATGTAAATAGTTGTTTTTATTATTAGCCATATTTCATTGCTTATCAGTGTCATAATAGTTGAACTGAATTTTTTACTGCTCTGTAATTGGCTGGCCTGCGACAAAAGTCACAAGTTTCATTTCACCCTGTGGTGAAATGACAATAAAGATCCTTGAAAAGCAAACTACTATAAAAGCCATTATTAACATCAATCATATTCACTGCTTTTTTTAATTGTTTCGCTAATTGAAAAACTGAGTCAGAGGGAAATTACATTTTTATCACTTCTGTGTTTTAAAAAGAATTCACAAGAAGTTAAATCATTTACAAAACAGCAAGTCATAAAGCAACTTTTTTTTTTTGTATCTAAGTTTAAAACTGTTTAAAGGCAGGAATCATGACCATGAGGGGTCAGGTAGGTGGGATACTTCTTTTTCTGGTAATTGTTTGGAATAAATATCAATAAATCACAGTGTTGCTTCTGTAAAAATAGGAGAATAAACTCTGACCTTTATAGAAACTTTGTCAAATTGCTGTTGAAACTCGTCATCATTTTCACCTACGAGTCAAAGGTCGAAACAATCATCATAACAAGGGAATTGTGTTTCATTGAGTACAAAAAAAGATGCAAACTAAACTCAAGTTCTTACCAGCGGTTCTTGATTGATTAAAAAAAATAAATAAATAAAAGTATTGCCCCCACTCTAGACCAACCCTAGAATGACCTGACATTGGCTGCCCTTCAGCTTCCCTTTTTGTCTGCTCTTCATCACTGGCTGGACTCTGGCTGAACAAACCCTGCTGTCGTTCCAAGAAACACTTTATTCCAAAGCTAACCTTGGTCCAAGGCTCACATTTAATTATGGCTCAGATTCATGGCTTTGTTGTTATTACTGTCAGCCTCACTTTGAACCTCCCACCAGACATGGTTGTTTCCTTTATCCAACACTTCTTTTACAACAGCTTTCCCATCTCATCCCCTTCTCTAGTGTTTCCATCTCCCCTACTGTCTGCCTTACTCAGCTTCCAATGACGGACGCGTCACTGGACATTTGAGTGGGGGGTTAAACCTGCCCAACCGATGCCTAAACATTTGTTCCTGTCATTTAACACAATTATGGCCTATTTTTTTTTAAACTGTCGGTTCACAAAGTGGTAGTTTAAGTGAAATTGAATGTTAAACCAGATCCAGATTAAAAAGCTCAAAGAATCTAGGATTTAAAGGTGAAATTCAAGGTCAAGGTACTGTCAGGTGACACCGTCCATCACTGTTTGAGCTGATCTAGAAACGCTTTCTCCACGTCAAAAATCTACGGTTTGGGTGTCCCCAACTCGCTGTTTTTGACATGCTGGCTGCTCCCATTAAATCACAGGTCCCAAGCGTCTGGGCTGCGAACTGGAACGGGTCCAGTACCGGGATGTGGAGCGCACCCGGTAACGTGTCTGGTACTGGTTAGAGTCCAGTATCATGTCTGGTACCACATCCAGTGCCAGGTTAGGCTTAGGGTACCGGGTTTGGCTACTATTACTGGATCTGCCCCTAGACCAGTTCGCTTCTGGTAACTCATCCAGTTCTCAAGGGTTGTGGACCCTTGATTTTACAAACAGCCAGCACGTCAAAAGACGTTGGGGACACCCAGAACTTCAATTTTTGGTTGAGGGGTCCTCGACCAAACGTCAATATGTGACGAGTTGGGGATGAGAATGTCTTGGATGTAGACCGTATAAGATACACCACTGTTGGAAAAAAAAGGGGACTAGAATTTCCCACAATGCATTTTGATGAGCCACAGAGCTCTGAGAAAACTCTTTTAGGTCAAATTTTTTGGTAATGTACAACAGCTCTGTGGTCAAAAACTCAAAAAAGAAGCAAAACAAGAAGTCTCTCCTTGTATAGAAAAACGTGGTTCTAGTCCTAGACTGATTTCCCATATATGGCAGGTGCTTGGAGCAAAACATTGGGCAAGTTTGAAGTTACTATTTTTGAATCGCACCTGATACTGAGTCCAACAACTCATTGATCAAATCAACACACTTTAGGTTGAGGGCCAAACAGGATAAACATTTACTGAACACACTAAACCTACATTTTTAAAACTTTAAAACTATTACTTTTTAACACAATTATGAACTAGATGTATAGCATTACCTACGATAATGCTAGTGTGAATGCTGTAAGCACAATTTGACCGCTGAAGATGCTGAAACTGATAGCTAAAAACACTGAAGCTGTTAGCTGAAAACGGTGAAGTTTAAGGCTGAAATCACTGAAGTTAATAGCTGCAACTGCTGAAGCTGATAGCTAGCTAAAATATAGGTTAACCAAAACAGCTAGCTTGTAGCTAAAAATAGCTAAACATCAAAATATCCTAAAAAACAAAAAAAAGAGCCTAAATTAGCCAAAACAAACACTAGCCTAACTCCAAAGCATCCTGAGAATCTTAGTAAATGCCAAAATAGTCCAAAAAGCACGCAGAATGCCATTTTTTAAAAACTTCGAAAACAGGACTTTTAAACATAATTATGAAAAATGAAAAAAATTATGAAAAAAGCAGGGATATTATCAACGTAAACATTAAATACTTTTTAATATTTTACTCTCCAAAAATAATATTTTGTCAAAATTGTACAAATTAGATTTGAGCGCAAGATAACATCAGGCCATTAATAACTATCAAATAAAATGATCTGGAGGGCCGAATATAATTACCCGGAGGGCCGGATCTGGCCCCTGGGACTTGAATTTGACACATGTGTATTAGTGAGTTTACATCTAGAGTCCACATCTATTACAAGATGGTTCTTGGAAGATCTTATTTTGGTGCGGTGTAGAGCTGCTCAAAAAGGCTTGGTGTGTTGTGCTGCCATCTAGTGGTCGGGGGTTTAGGTTGAAAGCAAAAGTAAGACACTGAACTACATGTTTGCCTATAAATAATTAACTAAATATCGCCTTGGCAGCATTTTAAATCGATACAAGTATTGCCAAAAAAAAAGTATCGCGATATTTCTCTGAATCAATATTTTCTTACACCCCTACTTTGCAGTAGTGAAGTATTTATGCAATCCACGTAAATTGAGGAAAGCTGGTTTAAATCAATGTGCAAAACTTTACATCATTGATGTATTGCATATTGCGAATCAGCTGATTCACGTATATCGCATTATTGGTGAAGATTTATGATACGTTAAAGGGAGTGTTAGCTACTGCCAGTGATAAAGGTTAATATAGAAAAAGTGTAAGAAAGACTTTCTAATTTCATTTGGGAACTAAATCATTTACATTTAGTTGAGCATTAGAACTTTCATCAACTCGAAATTCAAAAACACAGAGCTCCAAACATTTCCTTTTATTTTTCTAGGTTTGACCTTTTGTTTTTTATTACTGTTTTTTTAACTTTTGCATTTCAGTTGGTTTTTTTTCAGTTATTTCTGGGCATTTTACAAAGGACATTATTTCCAGCAGCTTTGAGTAACCATTTGTCATGCCGGCTACACATTGTAATTTACTAAGCACATATTATTCTTGTAGGTTTTTCCATTTCACCGGCAGAAGCATCTTTTATTTTGACTGAACAAATAATACTGGGAATAAGAAAAGAATAAAAGCTTTTTGTTTGCAGAGACATCTGGTTGAAAGATTACCTGGGTGTTGATTTTATGCTTTTATTTCATGCACTTCACATTTGAGATCCACTACTCAGAAGACCCTTTGAAATGTATAGGATTGCTTATACTTCTTCATTTATTTTAATTATCCTTATCATTTAAATCATTTTTTTTAATCAGAATGCACATCGCTCGTATGGATAAGATGTGAGCGTCCAAGATTTATTCAAATACTTCCAAAAAATGTGAGCTTTCTTTATTCTCAAAGGGAAAATGAAAACGCTCTGACTTTGAAAGAAGAGTGGCATTTTTAATTTACATCTGAAGAAAGTATAGCCAATGTTCTCATAAAAGTATTAAAATCTGTCCTTCAACATGTTGGCTGTTTATCCAAAAGTCTAGATTAATTAAAAGCAGCTACATATACAATACCTATGAGAGCCAAAAAGCCTTTATGAGTGTATAATATGTTAATTTTTATCTTTATGGTATATAAATATTTTTAAATGGTTTCCACTGGTGTTATAATTATAATTTATGAAGTTTTTAACCAAAAAACCACAACTTAAATGTCTTTAAAAGCAATTTTTCATGTTAATCTGAAGCCTTTGTTTCCAAAATCTCCTCTCTATGGGCGTGGCCATTGGTGCTGAGTTGAGTAGCCCCGCCCCCAATCATAATTTATGAAGTTTTTAACCAAAAAGCCACAAATCAAATGTCTTTAAAAGCCATTTTTCATGTTGATCTGAAGCCTTTGTTTCCAAAATCTCCTCTATATGGGCGTGGCCATTGGTGCTGAGTTGAGTAGCCCCGCCCCCAATCATCTGATGATGATAGCTGTGTCTCGCTAGCATAAATCTTCACCGTGTCACACAATGATTTTTTTTAATTAAGCAGTCGGATTCCTCTAGTCTGGACTAGTTATAAGTCAGCGACTAGGAACCAAATGAGGCAGCCTGCCAAGGGGGGCCCCCCCGCCAAGACAGGGGGGCCCCTGACAAGAGCAGCAGCTGGGGAGATCCTCCAGAGGGGCCAGACGCGAGTCCAAAGTTGCATTCACGTCCCTTCCCGTAACCCCAGTAACCCAACCCCCCACCCAGGCGAGCCGGACAGGGGGCGACTGCTCCTTTAGTCGCCGCACGAGCCCAAGTCTCGCTTTGCCAATAAACTTGCATTTATCAATCAGGCAGATCAGGGAGCTTGTACATGTGCTATTGGGCCCGGCTGTTGTGACATCACAAAGGCTCATTAAATCAACCAGAGCGTCTTTGTGACGGTTTGATTGACAGCCATTTGAAAGGAGAAATATAAAAAGGAAAATTTGTTCTCTTTTATAAGAAAATACCACACATACATGTCAAAAACAAACAAAAAAAAGATTTTAATCAGAGGGGGACGTTGAAGACTCAAACCGATCAACTTTTGAACCATTTAATGCGTCTCTTTGTTAAGAATATTCAGTTTTTACCCAAAAGAGCGGTTTGTGTGGAGCGGCAGTAGTTCTTTACAAAGTTGCCACTGTTGGTACAACAACCTCGCCCCGCATTCCAATCAAAAAACACAATTTTCATCAGAGTGGGTCTTTAAGTGAGAAAAGTTTCATATTTCTCTGGAACATTTTCAAATGTCAGCCTAACAAAACCCTAATTCCATGCTATCTTTTCTAAACACCAGTTTCTATGAAATTCTGTGACTTCTGAGCAAACGGCCTTCACTCAAATATGTTGAGGTGTTATCTGATTAGAAAAAAACCGTCAAGTTCAGATCGTGGCGAAGCAACTTTAAAGAGCTTTTATTCTGCACAAAAATGCATTTTTCCCCCCACAGAACTACTTATAAAGGCTTTAAAGGCTAAATTTGGGAAGGATAAAAGCCAAGGATCAGTGTCTGATGACACGCTTGCTTTATCTGCTGTGATCATCTGATGTTACATTGTTCTAAATATGTTAATGGTGTAAGCCGTTGTTCTGAGTGCAGATTTTTGAACAGATTTGTTACCTTCAAAGGCTGGCAGCACCACAGACATCTGGTGCCAGCCTTTGAAGGTAAGCCGTGCGTATGCTTGTGTGTGTGTGGCTTCACGCGGTAGGTGAGATCTGCCACACTCGTAAATGACCACAACATTTAGCCTCTGTTGTTTCTAACGAAACCATGTTATTCTGCTAAAATAAACTCAACCGTGTTTCTTTTTTAGGTCTTTATGTCTCTCTTTGAAAATGTTTTAGTGCCCATAGATTTTCAACCTTGTCATATGTAAAATTCCTGTGACATTTTTCATGTCATTTGCTCTTTCTTCTGCTCTGTTCAGTTTTTAAACTTAAAGGAAGCATCTGCTACCTTCTTTTCTCAAGTTTTTTGACCAAATTAGCTTCTCTATGGCAACTCGTTTCAGTTAAGAGATTAATTTTACTGCTTAAGTTTGGCTTTTTACTTGGTTTAAGGTTTGTCAGGTAGCGGACTGAGTTCCTTTCCAAGTTTATTAAAGTCACCAGGCAGAGATGCTGGTTAGCTATCAGTTCTGTCACTCAACTTGTTGTCATGGGTTTAGACTGATTCGGTTCAACTATTGGCTGAATAAGAGAAAAGGGGAGGGCTGATGAGAGAGGGAGGGAATTGGGATGCTTGGGGAGCGTTTTTCTGTCTGTCGATGAAGAGTTGTTGGGAACGCTGTATGGTATTACTTAAGGCCTACAGTTACCAAAATAAAGAACAAAAAGTTTTTTTTTTTTATCAAGGTCATCCAGACCTGTTGTTTTTTTCAATCATGGAACAGGGCCGAACAATAGTTTGTTTTAACTCCCAGGACGAGGAGTTTTTTCTCTTGTGACACCAGATTTCCTGAAGAAACTCCTCCTCCAGGTCCAGATGACCTTGATGCCAAAGAAAAAAGTTTGTTGACATGGAGTACGACTGGGTAACATGGAAAAAAAAAAAAAAAATCGAAATTTTTTATTCTAAATTCAGTTTTCGATTTGAATTGATTTGCAGCAGTTAGTATCTGGTGTGCACTGGTTAGTATCTGGTGTACGCCAGTGGGTATCTGGTGTGCATCGGTTAGTATCTGGTGTACAGCAGTTAGTATCTGGTGTGCACTGGTTAGTATCTGGTGTACGCCAGTGGGTATCTGGTGTGCATTGGTTAGTATCTGGTGTACAGCAGTTATTATCTGGTGTATACTAGTTACTATCTGGTGTGCACCGGTTATTATCTGGTGTGCAGCGGTTAGTATCTGGTGTGCACTGGTTAGTATGTAGTGTACACCAGTTATTATCTGGTGGGCACCAGTTCGTATCTAGTGTACATTAGTTATTATCTGGTATGCACTGGTTGGTATCTAGTGTGCACCGGTTAGTATCTAGTGTGCACCAGTTAGTATCTGGTGCGGATCGGTTAACATCAGTTCTTATCCAGACTTTTGTCCTATTAACTTCATTTATTTATTTATTTTTTACATTTCTACTTTCTGTACAGAATAAACAAATTTCAATTTTTATTTATTTATTTATTTTTTGAGTGATGAAACATGTTTTCTTGTTAATCTATTTTTAGGTGGTGGTGTGGTTGATGTCTGGAGATGAATTAAGAAAAGAAAAATTGGAGGGAATATTAATAATTTGGACAAACTTATGTCTAACTTCTCCAATTTCTTTTCTAACCAAACACATAAAAAGTAAGTTCTTTTTATTGTTATCTTCTACACTGTCCTGCAAAGCCGTGGCAGTCAGTGAGCAGTTTTTAGTGCGTCTCACTATAAATCATGTCATTTCCTGCTGCACCGTTGAGGTCATCATAAAATACCTGCAAGACCATCATTTTTTCAGCAGCCAGCACTGGTTCCACTTTTTTTCTCTCTTTTTTACAGTTCAATGTCTTCATTGCAATCATTACAGCACCAAATATCAGGGGAGCAGCATCAGAGCTCGACTCTCCATCGAGTCATATTTGGAAGACAACAATGTAATTTAAACAAACAGAATCATAACTCCATTAAGCCACTGGTGGTCTGAAATCTCATATCAGTATTGATCATTATGGATAGCATTACACCGAAAATATTAAATTAGACGAGGAGGATGACGATACAGTCTTCACCTTTGAATTTGTAGCAATACAATCCGTATCATTTGAGTCAAATTCCCAGAAGAGAGGATGTCACAATGTGGTTGCTGATTGATGGCAGCTTTGTTGCCTTACCACACCTACAAAGGCTTATTTTGTTTGAGTGATGCCCGTTAAAATACATCTGCTATCACGTACCTTTTGATCTATCTTCAACTGAACGCCATGGCGGTTGTTAATATTACATCTCTTCTGGTGGTCCCAGAGCTCACAGACCCACTGAAGAATGAACCTGCCAAATGAAATGAAGCCTATTCCAGGTTTTTGTATTATTAACCAACAGTAGAATCCATTTAAAAGTCTCATCTGCAGGATGGCTCCCCAGTCACTCTTACAGGATGGAGCCGATCAAGCAAAATGACTTTTGAAATCTTTTGTTTCACCAGAAAAAGACGGGATGTTATTAACGGGGCCCTCCTGCCTGTCGTTGCTCCTCTCACGGCGGAGTTGTAAGCAAAAATGTTTTATGTCTTTTCGCTCAATAGATTTCTGAATCACGGCGGGTTTATTGAAAATTACAAATTCATGAAAGGGTTATGATGTATTCTCAAAGATAAGGAACAACTTAAAGTTACTTTCAAAGCTCAGTCAGGTCCAATATTTCAGAGGGTGACATTAATAGTAAAACAAACACTTCTCCTCCTCAGGTGACTCATTTATATTTCTGTATTTTCTCAGCACATAAAGATTCTGACCTCCTCCGACTCTTGTTACGGTAGAAAAAATGTGTATCTCGTGCAAATACATAAATAAGAATACATAAAATGCAATTAACACACTTGTCTTACACAAAGGTGTTAGGTAACCTGATCATTTCAGTTTTTATAGTTAGAATGGAATAGTTCATAAACTCAACACGTTAAAAAACTATAAGTCAAAACTATTAAAAAGGAAGCATAAAATAGGTCAAATAAAACTGATAAAAGCACAAGTCAATAATCATTTTCTTACACTGTAGCCTGAAATCCAATTAACCATAGATGGTGAATATCTGTAAAATGTTGTTTAATTAAAAAAAAAAAATTCTATGGAGAGAAAATAGACTCACCCCAATGTATGCGTAATTCTTGATTCGTAATTCATATGATACACTTAGTGCATAAGTATCATCCATCCATCCATCCATCTTCCTCCGCTTCATCCGGGACCGGGTCACGGGGGC
>NC_050522.1:22667037-22668027 GCF_002922805.2 Oryzias melastigma | reverse complement strand
TTACACACGCACAAATTAAAACGACAACAGCTTGAAAACAACTATGCGCATACATCTTTAAAAAATTAGAAAAATTATGAAAACTCTAATGACCCAGAATTCTAGCAGCATTTAAATGCATCACTTTCGGACAAATAATTTCTTTCCCAGAAACATGAAAAGTATCTTACATTAGATTTGTGCATTAATGTGGTTTCGTGTGTACGTAACAAGCCATTTGGGCCTTATTTTTAAATATTTGTGTTAGTTTGTGTGGTTAGTTACAAGCTTTTTTAATTTTACGTTGTGCATGTGTAAATTGTGTTTTTTTTTTTTTTACTTCACAATTTTCGTACTTGTGCACAGCTCTCCAGCTGGTGGTGGAGAGCGATCCCGCATTGATCTTTCGGGCTTGAAGAGGAGCCCCAACCCTTCCCAGGCCTGGCTCCAGGGAAGCCAATCTGAGCAACGTAACGGGATCTTTGATAAAACGTCTCATAAAGTGGTTCTGAACCGCTCTTAGACTGGCTCGTCACCCTACTAGGGAGAACTCAAACCCCTCCACCATGTCAAGGTGGCGATTAAAGGAGAGAGCTCGCAGTAGAGCCACTTCTCCTCCACATCCAGAGGAGCCAGTTTAGGTGGCTCGGGTATCTGGTCTGGATGCCTCCCTGGGGAGGTGTTCTGGGCATGTCCCACTGGGCGGAGGCCCCGGGGAGGACTCGGGACACAGTGGAGAGACTATGTCTCTCGATTACGTTTCTCGACTACGTCTCTCGGCTATGTCTCGGAGTTACCCCAGAGGAAGTGGCCGGGGAGAGGGAAGTCTGGGTGTCGTTGCTTAGACTGCAGCCCCTAAAACCCAGAAGAACACGAATGGATGGTTCAAATCACAAAATCCTGTTTTGACTTGTTTCTGGGAAAAAGTTTAAGATCACATTTACGTTCTATACTGCTTCCTGGTATTACAGCTTGAAAGCTTGTCACTCATTCCCAACTTGTCGTTTTTTT
>NC_050522.1:22658617-22667020 GCF_002922805.2 Oryzias melastigma | reverse complement strand
CCCATTAAACCAGAGGTCCAGGTGTCTGATGCGGTACCAGACGTAGAACTGTCCTTGGGAGGCAGCCAGTAATGGTACCCTAACCTTGACCCGGTACCCTAACCCTAACCTGGTCCACAAACCTTTACCACATCTGGTAGCGTATGCGCATGGTACTAGGCACACGGTTCAGGTACTACCCAGTACAGTGTGCGTCCAGTACATGGTTAGTTAGTGGTTATGGTTAGTCTTAGGGTACCAGTACCAATGTACCAAATGTCAAGTTTTGACACAGAGGGGTTCTTCTCATGCATCAATATGTGACAACTTTGGAATGAGATTGTGTTAATAAATAATTATTTACACTTTTGTTTCCATGACTTCCATCTTGACACACGAACCACAAAATCTATATGTCTTTACTTTTAATGTTTTTGGGAGTTTCTCAGTAAAACTAAGGCATCCTTGTAAGTAAACAAGTTGCTAGTTGGCTTTCAAGTGCAGTAATGATACAAATCCATAACTTTATAGACAGTAAAATGGCAAGTGGAGAGAAAAAAAGGGTTGTTTTGAACACAGATATAAATGCAAATATCTGACTTCACAACATCAGCATGACATTATAAAGGACTCATTTTGAAAAGATGGTGTTCTGATCTTTGCTGCTATGTTGTCATCTTATTATACAGTCTGAACACATAGAACCCCCCATAATCAACCACCTCAGTCCATCAATCACTGTCTGTCTGAAAATGTCTCACTTTTCTCTGCTTTTTTGCCAAAACCTTAAAAAAACTTTTTTCACCTCTTTGCGTTTCTTTTTTCTTATTTTATCTTGCTAATGCTTTTTTCCTTTCTCTTGCTACTTTTATTCTGAGAAGCCCTTGTCTTCCATTAGGCTGTCTATACGTCAGCAGCAGAAGTCAACTAGTGCAGCACGAGTCTGTCTGTGCATTCAACTTTACGAAACATTTTTAAAAGAAACTCAGATTTTTTTTTTTTTTTACATTTAAAACCGCCAAACACAAACAAAATCTGATTTGCATACATTTAATGAGTCTCAAATACCAGTCACTTTAAATAAAATGTCCCTTTTGCAGACAGTGGAACTCGGATGCGAAAAAATAAATGACAGAAATTCCACCAAATGTGGGGGGAAAAAAACATGTTTGATTTGTAGACGTTGACATTTTCAGGAAGTTATGTGGGCCAAAATACAGAGCAAGAAACTGACATTAAAATTGATCTTTTTCTGGAGTCATTTTGTTGAGATTTTTCTGCAGCCGTCAGAGAATGTAACCATAGCAGCGATGCAAGAGTCTGATCAGACAAAAGGCGCATTTCTGCAAAACTCCAAAATGTGTCTTTAATATTTAGTCTTTAATTTTGTTTTTTTTTCTCTGAACAAACTTTACAATCCAACTTCTGCATGAGGCGTCCTCACCGCCTGGGGGTTGGGACTGGTCACGCTGGTGTCAGACTTACTGGAGAGGAAAGCCTGGTGCTTTGAGCGGTGACGACAAACCCATTACACAGCTCCACAGTGTCATGCACCGTCACAAAGTCATGATCACTCCACAAATGCTTAATTAGTGACACCCTGAGGTTATATTTGGGTCGTCCGAGGCGTTTTACCTGCACAAAAATACCATTTCAGTGGAAATAACTCCATACCCTCATGCACTGTACAAATGCGATGTTTACACATTCTACATCAAGCGGAACCGCAAACTGTGATTAGGTCTTTTCATGGGAGCATTTGGGGTTTGTGTCATTTTTACCACAGTGCAATATAAATGCATGATTGCAACAAGCCTCATGAATAAATTCAGAACACAAACTAAAGGATGCGCAACAGAAAATAGCTTCACTCTAGGCAACTTACAAAAGTTATGCCTTTTCAAAGTAATAGCCTTACTTTCTTTCACAAGTAAATATCAAGACTTGTTATTTTATTGACAAGACTTATGTTGTTTTTTTTTATAGAATGTTACAGAAACATATTTTTTCATTGCCTATTTAAATATTAGTTATGATAGAGTATTAGTGGCACCATAAAAATAAAAAATAAGAACATCCACAAGATGCTTATTTTACGATAACAATATTTTACAATAATTTAACTTTATTTTATTCAAATGATGATTTTTTTCTCATAATCTTATAAACTTTATCCTTGTAAAACTGTTGCATTTTTTATCTCATAATTCTCGACTGTATTGTCATAAAATTGTGACTTTTTCTTAGTTTTAGAAATTCATTCTCGTAAAAAAAATGTTCACATAATTTTATGACTTTGTTTTATAAAATTCTAACTTATTTCTCCAAATTTAAAAACTTTATTCTAGTAAATTTGTGACTTATTTCTTACATTTTATAACTTTATTCTAACAAAACATGCCATCTTTTTTCTACATAATTCTGATGACTTTATTTTCACACTATTTTAACTTATTTATCATAATTTGAAGGCTTTGTTCTAGTGAAATTAGGAATTAAAAAAAATAATTTTGACTTAAATTCCCATAATTTTTTTAACCTAAATTTATTACTTTATTTTCTTGTAAAGGTTTTACTTTTTTCTTAGAATTTTACAACTTTATACTCACATTAAGGTAAAACTTTTTCAACAAAATTTCTAACTATATTTTCATTTTTTTTTAACTTATTTCTAATATTTTTTTATTCCAATAAAAATGTGACTTTTTATAATTTCATGACTTTTTTGTAATGAAATTACAAATTCTTCACATCATTTTATTACTTTATTCTAGTACAATTGTGCCTTATTCCTTAAAATTTCATAACTTTATCCTCACATTAAATTACAACTTTTTACACATAATTCTATTAATTTATTTGTATAATATTTTAACTTATTTCTAATAATTTCATTATTTTATTCTGATAAAATTAACACTTTAAAAAAAATATATCACTTTTTTCTAATGAAATTACAACTTTTTCCACATAATTTTATTACTTTGTTGTAAAACTGACTTATTTCTTATAATTCTATAACTGCATTCTCTCATTAAATTACAACTTTTCCACATAATTTTATTACTTTATTTTCATAATGTTTTTTACTTATTCTTAATATTTTGAAGACCTTATTTTAGTCAAATTGTGACTTTTTAAAAAATAATTTAAAGACTTTATTTTTGTCAAAATACAAATTTTTCCACACAATTGTATTACTTTATGTTCATATTTTAATTGATTTCTTACAATTTTGTTACTTTATTTTCATATTTTAATTTATTTCTCATAATTTTATTACTTTATTCTAGTAAAATCCTGACTTTTTAAATAATTGTATGACTAAATTTAAATCAAATTACAACTTTCTACATAATTTTGTAACTTGATTCTACTTTTTTCTCATTAAAAATGTGACTCATTTATCATATTTCAAAAAATAATGATATTTGTAAAGCTAAAAGACTTTTACACATAAAAAACAAGTCAGACATAGTCACTTACTCCCAAACGGACTTATTATTACTTCCAGCAGCCACTAGACTTACATAAAAAGTAAATACTTATGAGCATATGGGTCACTGAAATCTCTGGATGAAAAATATGTCTGTGTGTGTGGCATTTAAGGAGGCAAGCTGCTTCTGAGCATGTTTATTATGCTGTATTGGACTATATTGTGTGAAACTGAGGTCATTTCACAGTGTTAGTTACCTGAGGGAACTTGACATTTAAATAGGCCTCCTCATTATCGCCCTTGCTCGCCTTTCGGTGCTCGCCATGCTCTCTTGTCCTTGTCCCTGCACGCTTGATGTTCACTCACATCTCAAGTTCTCCATTCACTCTGTCCTCGCCGCTCCGCTTCCCGCTCTCCAGGCTGGTCGGTCGTTTCCTGCTGCCGAAATCTTCTTTCCAATCTCCACTCAGTAACCCATCGAGAAAACTTCCCCAAAACTCGAGGAAAATCCATCTCAACAAATCCAAAACATCACTTTCTTCCAGAGAAAAGCCCCAAAGATGTTAGATTATCAACAAAACACAGATCTGACGGTGAAAAGGAAGCAGGATTTCACCCACAGCTAGAGCAAAACATAATGATCGTTTAAACGATGAAGCAACATCATCAGTAACACAGAAGATGCTAAATTGCATCTAATTGGTTTAGCAATAGACTGTAAAAGACCAAACAAGCCCCTGGGACAAAACAAAAGTTCATTAATTAATGCAGTGAATAAAATAGATAGGAAATCCTTTGGTGAAGGCGCTTTTCCGTTACCGCAGGCTTTCTAATAATTTTCCAAATGTAAAAAAAAAAAACTATTCACGCGTAAATCTTCCAAAAACTCTCCTGGAAGTCCCCAATTATAATCACAAACCTTAGATGAACTCAAAAAGTGACAAACAAATGGAAAAAAAAATCTGTATTTTTAATTTTTCCATTTACAAAATTCTTCCTGAAAATCGTTGACAGCAAGTGAGCATTTTCAAAAAGATGTCGAAGGAGAAAAGCTCAAAGATCTGAGGCTGCGCTCTGCTTCCCGTGGTGCTGAAAACATGTCATCAGACGTCTTTGTGTGTTACCACACTCACTTCTATGTTTGTGTGTTTTTTTTTTCTTTTAATAATGGAAGTGAAAGTCGAGTTTTCGCTTCTGCTGCAGCGTATCTAACAATCTAACATATTGCTAAGAAATAAAAAGGTATACAGTGCCCTTTTAATTTAAAAAAACGCCTCTGGCAGCTGAGATCACAATGTGTTTAATGAAACAGAACCAGCAGGAGGGAGAAGTGAACTCACCAGGAAGGAAGATCGCTGGCTATGCTGTCGGGAATTAAACACAAAGCTGCAAAGAAGGATCTAACTTCCTAAATTACTTGAGTTGTTATAACTCCTGCAAGGTCCTCTGAAATAAAATAGAGCTACTTAAACAGTTATTTCTCATCTTCTTTTACTGTAGAAATAGCTCATAAACAGACAAAAGCGACTCTAAAATATGCACCAAAAATATCCTATGGGTAATTTTTTAATGTAAAAAAATGGTGATTCATATTATAAAAAAGTTGCAATAAAAGAATTAAGTATTATAAAAAGGTCCCTTATCACAAAGTTAATTAATTTATATGTAAATGAAACATTAAATGCATTAAATTAAAATTGTATTGTAACTTGGAGATGTTTGTAGTGTTCATCCACACCGCTAGAGGGCGATAGTTGTGCTACTATGTTCAGCCAATGAGTGGCCGGAAGTAAACAGCTAGTTTTTCAGAGCTGCAGAAAGACAGAAAATGATGATTTTTGCTGTTCATTCTAAAGCCATCCACTCATTTCCAACCCTTTAAGTGGCAATATGACTCACTTTTTATGTTAAATATAAATACAGTCAACAATATTTGTTATTTTGTGTAAGTTTGTGATGTTTTATTATGCCAATTTGGAGATGTATCAAATGCTAATGCTAAGCGATGTTTAAGCTAACATTACTTTACTTTTCATATGGTCCGTTTACTGGAAACCTTTATTGTATTTTACAAGGTTTCAGTTTCCAAATTTTTTGCATAAAATCTAGCTAATTACCAAACCCGCCTGCTCTTTGAAGGAACTGATGCAAGAAAGAGTTTAGCTGACTGTGAATCTCATTCAGGAAATGGGGTCATGTTGAGTGCAACAGAACAAAAAGAAAAGAAAATGGGGGAAAAGGCCCACTATTAAGACCTTTTTGCCTGAATTTATTTCTAACAATGAAAATAAAAAAGTAATGTTTTTGCTTTTAAGTTATTACGCCAAGAATGATGCCTGGTACACACCAGACTCAAAGTGCCGCGGTTCTCCGCCAAAATAAAGTTATTCTTCACCCCGCCTCCTTTTGGAGCTAGAAATATAATTTATGTGCAAAAAGTAAATAAATGAAGAGCACTATTGATATAAAAGGGCTGAAATGTACACAAAAAATAAATAAAATACATATATATATATACATACACACACATATATATATTGATAGTAATGATCTCAAGTTGTGTTATTGTGCTATTTAAAGGCTATAAGTTACAAATTATTTATATATCTGCCAGTTGTTTATTTTAATTGTTAAACATTTGTTACATATTTCTGTATCATCGTTACTTGTTTCTTTGTTTTTTAGCCGGTTTGCCTTCACTTCTTTATTTAGTTTCAAGAAGTTTTTATTTTAATAAACTATTTTCCATTTACTTGAAAATAGTGTCCTAATTCTGTTTTTATGTTGATCAAGAAAAAAAAATGGAACCTTCAAAAAAACCATTCAGGGCGATTACAAACAATTAAGATTTCGACATTAATGTCACGTCCACTGATTTATGAAAAATATTGATATTGATATATATCAGTGATATTATTGGACTGGTATCAGATTTACGAAAAATATCGATATCAGCGGAATTGTATAAGATGGATACCCGAACGCTCAGTAAACACATAACACACACAAAAATGACAGACGCACACACAGTGTGTGCGGGCCGACCGCTTTGCAGCACTTCTGCGTCCGGTGTGAACAGCATCACGGAGAAAAAAAAGTTTCAGTGGTTTAAAACCTTTTTGATCTGTGACTTTCCTTGTTGCCCAGACGTTAGATTTGAAGATCATCTGCATTCATCAACGTACTTATTTCCACATGGAAAAAGCAGCGAGCGCGGTGAGGATCATGTTCTTTGATCACTGCTTTGATTTCGCCGGCGGTGTGTGAGTTGTTGGCTATCTGACAGGAAGTTAGACCCACAGTTTGTGAGGCGAAAGTGCTGAATATCTACAATGAAGTCCCAACAGGATTTCTTCCTCTCCGAATTCCTCTTCACCTCAGCACACGTCAAAGTCTTGTCATCTGAGATGATGCTTGGACAGCTTTGCAGTTGTTGGGTTTCTTATGCGGTAAAGATTATCGAGCGATCTTGTGGTGGCTTTGCGGCATAGCGGAAAAAAATAAAACAAAAACACTTTCCTTATTGCTAAAAACAATTCTGCTCTGAAGAGTAAGTGGGATAGGTATAAAGAAACCCGGGTGTTTACCTACACCACTGATCTGTTTTTGCAATGTTGAGGCTGTTTAACAGAACAGACAGAGATCAGAATCTTCCCTCTTGAGGAAGTCCTTCAATGTCTGCGACAAGATGATGCTCTTTTCTATCAGTATGAACTGAAAGTGCAATTTCCTCTGGCATCCTCCTTTGGGCCGGCAGCATCAGTGGCCCTGACTGAAAGGAACAGATTACACTGATAAAATAAAAGCACTGGATCTGCAGTAGAGGCAGCACTCGAACCACTGTATAGTCTGCCAAAAAAAAAAAAAGTCTCAAGCTGACAAAACCTCATACACTGTACAAAAGATGGCAGATAATACATTCAATACCTTGTGATAATGAATTTCAGTGTTATATGATGGCCCCTTTTAGGTTGAAATCTTTCTGCAACTTTGATCCATCTTTATTTTTTTATTACTTTGTACATAAAAAAGGAGGAAATATCCTGTACCAAACTACTTTGTTGGGAGAAAAAGGAAAGCAAAAAAAAAAAAATTGTATCCAGGAACATGTTATATGTATATGTGAACATATTAATACTTCTAACCCCATAGTTTAATAGTTTTTGGCTCTTCAATCTTCTTTATCTGTAGATTTTGAAAGTTGATCAACTATTCCCAAATGTGAACAACCATCGGAATAAGCAAGACTGCTCAGAATATCTACAAAAACAGAGAAAAATGTTAATGTTACGTGCATCTATTGAAGTCCCCCTCTAACTATATTTTTTCTATTGTTCCCAGTGATCTTTTAATTATGACTATGCCATTTTTTTGCCAAAATCCAAAAGCCTATGTGGTTTTTTTTTAAAATATATTTGCTGCAGAGTAGCAGGAACTCATTAGAAATTCGCCTTTGGGTTGTTGTGACTTATTTTATTATTTGAGTTCTAGTCCAGGAAATAAGTTTATTTTGTAAAAAGAAAGAAAAACCGGAAGTGTTTTATTTTGAAAGTACTTGTGTTTCCTGTATGCTCTGCTTGACGACGAAGTCAGAATGAATGAGTTTTGAAACGGCACGTTTATGCCGCGGTTTTTTTCTTCTATGTTAAATAAAAGCGAACTATGGTTTTTGAAAAGAACACTCAAGGCCTCCTTCAGAAGCGTTCACGACGTAACATGGGTTGTAGGTGAGACTGTTGGCACAGAAATTAGCTAAGCTAGCTAATTTCCCAGCATTCCTTTGTTTACACTCCATCCCGCTAGCTTATAGCACTTCACAACTCCAAGTTAATGTTAGCGTATCAAAAAAAGTGATGACTAATATCAGAGCTATCCAGTCATACAGTTTTAAACTCAGGATAGGGGTGGGATCTGAGAATCAATAGTATCAATACCAAGGTGAAGTATCTTCAGAAGTCCTAAGTATTGCCAGATTTGGCAAAAAAAAA
>NC_050522.1:22656893-22658592 GCF_002922805.2 Oryzias melastigma | reverse complement strand
AAAAAAACAGCCTAGTTTGAGTAAAAACCTGACCGATTTGTGCTTGAAACTGCCCAATCTGGCAAGGCTGTCTGTGTAAACAGGGGAGTACCTCCTCACCTGGTACCGGCGAATATTGATGACGCCATTGAGTGTGAGTGTCGTCTGAATTTAAAGACACTTTTTTCCCATAACTCCCTGTTTGGAGGGCTAGATGTAGGGAGAAAACGTAGGGGTAGGGGAAGAATTTGTCTCTAGAAATTATTCATGATTTCACTTAGGTCAATCCCCCCCAGTAGCATTTTCAGACTGTGATTTGCTAGGGGATAAAATAAATTGTAAGTCACAGCTTTGCTGAAGAACCTGTTCCTTTGTTCCTCCCCTCCCATCATCCAACACGTATTCATATTTAAGGCAAATCTGTCGACTGTGACCAAAAGCCCTGTGGTCAGTCGAGTGTCAGCATCACAGAAATGTCTGGTAAGTCACTTTGACAAGCAGCTCTGCTTTCCTGGATCCAGCCATCAGCTGTGATCATGAAGGGAAACAGGGTTGACTTTCAATGAGCATCACAAAATCTTTCTTATCTTTGTTATTCCTTTTTGTGTTTTTTAGTGAGATTAGTCTATGACGAGAACCATTCTACTTTTTATGACGCCTTAAATCCTGTTCCAGGTTTCTGATCCGTGTATCTTTAGCCACCTTGCTTCTTCCTTATCTATCACGATCTCCTTAACTGAGAGATGCCTGAAAGTTGTGTAAAGATACAGTGACAACCCCATTTTCAAGATTTACGCCTTCAGATGCAATTACAAGAAATATCAGGCCAAAAACAAGCTTTTCCAGCACCTTGGTGTCAGCCCGGCGGCGCTCGCGATGACTGCTTCCTGGACAGTGATCCTCAACGAGGATCAGCAGGTCGCCGGCAGGAAAGTGCTGTTAAAACTACACCTTTCTTTTTTTATCTGCTGAAGGAAACTGCTAATTAAACTGTCACCGGTAAGCACAGCTAAGCTAATAAATCCTGCAAATCCCAGGAAATTGACCAAACTTAAGAACCTGACAAGTTCCTGCGGGTACTTCTTACTGCCGCCTTCCAACACGTCTTATCAGGTTCAGACCAAACTTCAATCACTTACTTGTGCAAGTGGAATCAGATAAAAAAAACTAAAATACTATTTTTTACAGAACCTGGACACATAAAAGACTAAAAAAAAGCTGAGGGATTTTCTCATTTACAAGAACAGACATTCACTAAAATTTTGCGTGATAGTTTTGTGGTTTTTACGCATAAATTCAATCAAAAAGTAGCATAGTAAGCTTGTCTCAGGTCATATTTATGCTGCCACTTACTGTAGTGTATAAAAACAGATAATGTGATGGTTCGGTGTTGAGATTTGAGTGATATTTTTATAACACTACATGAAAATTCATGAAAACATCTGTGTTAAAATGATATTTGACACACAAAATCAGTCACAGAAAGTCAATCCAGTAGTGCTTGACTGATTGATCCAAAATATTGATAGTATTGATCTTAAGTTGGTATTGGTATCGGATACTTACCTGTACATGCATGCAGGTACCAGGGATTGTTCACTCTATTTAAATACTAAGTTGTTTTTTACAAGTTACTTTTCACCTACTTCTATTGTTCTATTTAAAGTATAAGAAATTACAAATTAGTTATATTTCTACCAGTTTTTTTTTTTTTTTTTTT
>NC_050522.1:22650099-22656862 GCF_002922805.2 Oryzias melastigma | reverse complement strand
TTGTTTTTTTTCTTTTTTTGTTGTTTTTATTTTTTTATTTGTAGATGTAACGTAATTTGTAATGATTTTGAACCACTTCAAGAATTCATCAATTTAAATAAATAAAGAAGGATCTTAATGCATATAAATACAAGAAAATACATAATCATCTCAGTTAAAACCATCGAAAAATCAAAAAAACTTAATGAATATAAATGGAAGTATTGAGAAAGTGATTATGCTTATTAGCATAGGTTCTTCATCTTTTGGTTTAGAGATAAACAATTTGAAGAATACTGCCCCCATGGTTCAGCTTGGTAAGGTTTCTAGGAAAGTTTTTAGGAAAACTGGGAATGTCATTGATTTGGCAAATTCTTCTAAACACCAAAAAATGGTTTAGAAATACAATAATTATGTGTAAAACCTAAAAATAAAATATAGGAATGATTCTTTTCATTATATGCCAAAAATAAAATAAAAGTATGAGCAAGTCAGCATTTTATTTTAGTTTTTGGTTAAACTTGCAACTGCCAGCAGAGTTGAACTATCCTTCAACAACATGAGTAAAAACTGTGCAATGAAAGAGTCTCAAAGGAGCTGCAGAGATTAAGTAATTAGAGCGAATGTGAATCGAGTTGTCACCATATGGCTACTCTCACCATGATGTCCATAAGGAAAACTGAATCCATTGAAACGCCAAAACTTAACGTCAAGAAACATATTTATCCTCGTTATCTGCATGTGTGCAGCTTAGTGTTGTTAATCATCACAATCAAGACAATGAATAACAGACACGCAACAAAAATGAATTGTTTAGAGGGAATCAAAAATAACAAGAAAGAAACTTCTCTTTTTAAGTTTAAGCCTGAAAACCTCCAAATCCAGACTTTTCCGTTCATACTAACACCAGGTGAGTTGCTAAAGTATCGATCACTTTGATCCGGCTTACTGCGCCCCGGCAGCTGTTTAAATCAAGCCATCAAAGAGCTGACCTGGCTGCCATGTCCCACGGTGACTAAGCTTATCTCATTAAGAAGTAGTGCAGAATGGGTACCCACACTTTCTCCTTCATCCTTTCAAAGGTAAATAAAAATTTAAAAAAAGTTTGGTTTCTTTTCTACAACGGAGTAATAGGGCCACTGTCTGTGAAAATCGTCTTGGATTTCAACTACACCATAGCTTCACAAGGGCGCCGAATGGAAGCAACCTCCATTCCGAGCCACTTCGCAGCATTTCAGCATGCGGTGTGAACCAGGCGTTACTCTGCTTTAATAGGATTGTGGAATATTTGTTGTTTTTCTGACATTTAGGCATGATTTCCGAGTCAGACATCCATTTTTCCATTCATTCAAACACACAACACGAATGCTGCATTTCTCTAAGTTTGCGTTTTTCTCTGCGGACATCAACCCATTGGCGCAATTGGCACTGAAATTACAGCTAAAGTTTTGAAATAAAAACGGCAAAATGTTCCGTTTGAAAACAATATATACAGTATATATATATATATATATATAAATATATGAGAATAAAATATGGTTTCAACCAGATACCATGAAATTTTCCTCTCTCATAAGGTCGATTACCAAAGCATCTACGCCTGGTTTAGCCCTTCTCTCAGATTTTAGCACCCTTTGTAGCCCACAAGTGCATCCCTTTGTGTGGGCATCCAGCAATAGCCCTGCAGGTACTAGCGCATCACATGGATAGCCTAAGGAGCCAGTTCTAGTTGGTATTTACCTGGAACCTTGTCTGGCAGCAGGATGTCAGTTTATTCCCAAAAGACATAATGTTAGATTTCTGTTATAAACGGATGCACACTTTAAGTAACCTTGTTGCGTGTGTGTTGCACAGAGCGGGACATCTCCTGGGTGTGAGCAACCAGATGCCTAGCAGTAGCAGTGAGACACTCTGAGCTTCCCAAAAAATGAAGGTAAAAAGAGATTTTTTTTTTACTTAAAGTTTTAGATTTTATATTTTAGATGAAGCTGCTGCAAATCCATTGAGCCTTAAATTAAAAGTAAAATAAAAATTGAAGATGCGAGCTGCGTTGCATGGCCCACAGCTGCGACCCGCCCCTCACTTTCCTCCACTGGCCCATTTACCGTTCAGAGCTGCATGAGACAAACTCATGGAAAAACAGCTTTTATATGTTAAAACGGAAGCTTTTCTGTCGGTTTTAGCCCCATAGAAACCATTTATTTTTTTGGTCGCCTGAGGGCGATAAACATGTTTATGTTAGTATTTTTAGACGAATAGGCAAAAGTGAACTTTAATTTGTTCACCACGCCCACATTCTTAATATATTCATGTTATATGTAATATTGCTTTGTTCACCTTTAGTCAACAGCTTACTAACTGTACATAATATTATGGGAAAAAATGAGCAAGCAACAGTGATGTGATAGATTCAAATTTAAATATGTAGCTGATACTACAACTTTTTTTTTTGAGAATTCAAAATGGTAGCCCCTTCCTTAGGTCCAGTTGCCATCCCATAATACCCAGCAAATATTTCAATGTGGGCCCCATATGGTTTGCCTTTGGGCTGAATTGGTGGGCCCCAGGTGGGTTTGTCCACAGGTTCCATGGTGGCCCCATCTCTTTTTGCCTAAATTGGCTGAGGTGGAGACTCAGTGGTCTGGGTTCCTACGCTAACCAGCCGCCCGGTGAACAGCGTAGCGAGCTAACAAGCTGCCTGGCAAACAGTATAGCGAGTTAGCGAGCTCCGCTACCCAGCAAACCAGACTACTTAGTCCAAATCCAGCCAATGTGGGCAAAGAAAGAGGGGGCCACTGTGGAACCCGCGGACAAACCCACATGGAGCCAACCAATTCAGCCCGAAAGTAAACCATATGGGGCCCAAATTTAAATGTTCGCTGGGTAATTTCAAAACTTTTTTTTTTTTTCGCCCCAAAATTGACATCAGGTTGACGTATTTCTAAATCCTAGTGCATTTTTGAATGTGTAGCTGTCACAAACGGGCAGACAGCTAGTTCCATGTGCAACAGGTTTATTTGCTCAGGTAGGACGACAGATGTCAAAACACGGCTAAAAGTACATAAAGCTAAATCAGGGTCAGACAGGCAGTGGTAAAATATGAGCGTGGGAGCATCAGAGATCAGACGATGGGTAGAACAGAACAGGCATAGATTGAAGCAAGGTCAGAAAAACAAGATCAGGTCTAAACAGAAATGCTTGGCATAAACAATACTTCGCACTGAGCAAGTCTCCGTGCCGTGCTTAAGTGTCATGTGCATGATTGGCAAGTGAGAGTCAGGAAGAGCGCGTTGGGATTCCTGGGAGAGACTGGAGTGACCATTGGGGAGACAGAACCCATACTCTAGACCAGGGTACCCTACCCCTGCTCTAGATAGTAGCAGGGAGGACATTTTTGCTCAAAGGTGCAGTAAGAAAGAAGAATCTGCTCCTTGTAGTCCGTAACTGCTGTTTGACAGAATAAATACCCACAAGAAGACAATAGTAAACATATTTATATATAAGATTAAATATCTTTGTTATGACTAATTGTAGCAAGAAAAAATCTCCCAGCTTAGGAAAAAAAAAACATGTTTCTGACGGGAGTTACAACAAATCAGTACACCCTAAGAAGAAAAGCATTCTTTTAAAGCCTTTTCATCTCCGTTTTCTCTCCCTCTTGAATGGTTTTGACTTTGAGCTCCTTCGAGTAAAGAAATAAGAGCGGCACGAATGTCTTTTGTCATACAGCGACCGCAGCAGTCGGCCCATCAGCCCACCTCAGGAAGCCTGCATATCCTCTGCCTCTAGCATAGTTTCAACCAAAGCCGAGTTGTAATGCAGATCTGCAGCTAAATTATGCCGAGTGTCAGGGAGCTGAAATAATGTCACAGCGCTGCCTTCCTTTTTTGCCGGCAGCCACTGGAACTTGTTAATTTTTTTACATTTTGGTTTCATTAGACCATTTTCGGCTACAACAGCACGCTAATGCGGCACAGGTGAAATGCCCCAACCCCTATTTTGGAAGGCTCACATCATTTGCAGTCGCGTAATTAGTTCGGTGACCTTCATCACCTACAGATGAAACGTGTTTACTGGAATCATCATCCATCTGGCTTTTTTTGGCAAAATTGAAAACATTTGCTGTATATCTGATTTAAAAAACAACACATCCTAAATTATGTCTTGCTAAAGGACAAAAAGGAGTCACAAGCTGAGATAACAGCGCTGTGTCACATGAGATTAGTGTTGTCAGGAGAGCACTGTCTTCCAAAAATAGGGAAAAGAATCTTTGTGAGGGTAAAGATTATAATAAGAATTAGTATGGAGAGCTGTGTTCGGTAATAATTGTAGAAAAGTATTCCCGCATGTCTGGGAGGATCTGCAATGCAGCCACATCATGATGGAAATGTCCTTGAAAATAGGAGATTAGAGAAAATATGGAGGAAGGAAACACTAGATTCACAGCTTTAGTTAGAGATCAGTGAATATCTCTGATAATCTGGTTAGATTTTATGTATGTGGGATACAGTTGTTGTTCGGCACTCCATGAGAATATTAAAATATCTGAAACTAGGGGTTTGTATTGGAAAGAGTCTGGCGATACGATATATATCATGATACACGTGCCATGATACGATACTTATTGCGATATATCAGAATTTTTTTATTTATTTTATTTTTTAATTAAGACTTATTAAAAACTTTATCTGAATATTCACCTTTTACATGAATAAAATTGTAAATACATTTTTTAATAATCAAAACATTAAGCACTGGAACAGTTTTTCATTTATAAGTTGTTTTTAAACAAGCAAATTCATGGGACTTTTATTTTGGAATCTAGCAGTCGGGGGTTTAAAGTCTCCCTATAATATTTTTTATATCAGAGAATTTTTTTTTGGTAAACAGAGGCTTCAGATCAACATAAAAAATGTCTTTTAAAGACATTTAGGTTGTAGGATTTTGGTAAAAATGTCATAATCATAATCAAAACACTACCAGGAACATTTTTTTTTTTTATTAAAAAATGTCATAGGGGACTTTAAAGTAAAAGTATCAACTTCCAACCTAAAAGCACTTAGTTTTCCATTTACATAGAAATAGACATAGAATCCACTGTTTTATTTTCTTTTGTTCTATGTTAACAAATGCCTTTGTAATGCAGAGTTCTACCTATAGTAGGAACATGCACGGCTCAGTAAAACCTTTGATTGAACTATTTGTGTATAAACAACAGGACAACATTGGTCTCTGTTCCTAGTGGATTGGTCTAAACCTTTTAAACTTAATTTGCTGAACTTGGTCATGTATTAAAGTATTGAACAAAGTAAGAGAATTTAGTCTATTTGGATTAAGACTTGTTAGATTTGAGTCGCCCGAGGCTGCGCTCTTGATACAGTACTTTTCAAACATAAAAGATCTTGTGATCGATGATTAGAAGAAGGGGGTTATTATTTTGCTAAAATGTTTTTGATTTTGTCCAAATCAGATTCACAACACTGTTGAAAAACAAACAAATTGTCATTTTTACTTATATTTTTTTTTTATCTTTTCATGTAGTTTTTAGTCAGTAAGAAGGTTTTGGAAAATCGTGCCCCAATAAAGTTGTAATTTCTAGGTTATTCAGTGGATTGTGGGAAAAAAATCATTGCTTTTTCGTTTTTGTGTCTCATTATTTCCATGATAGCAACACTTAAAGGTTTGAGTGTCATTGACTTTTCTTTGAGATAGAGTTGCACAACTTGACTGACCCTCAAAGGCATCCATACATATTTTGCTGGTATATTACTTTATCTCTCCTGCATAACAAATTCTACTCCTGGAGTGTTTACAGGCGCAGTCAATTGTGCAATCGCAACATTCCCACCATTGATTAGTTTTTACATTCAGGGCAAAGGTGATGCATGAAGATATTTTTCCCACTGACAGATTATTTTTAACAGATTTCCATGTTTTTATACCATTTTTTCAAACAATGGTTAATAACGCTCGAATCAGAGCTCCATCAGCACTGTTCACTTTAATCTGTTCATTACTTATACATCATAAAATGAAGTTATTTTAGCCTTGGTGGAATTTTCAAGACTGAATTGGATTGTAACAATTATAGTTAATAAAGATCTGTCTGGTGTTTTAAGCTTTTTCAGACAACCTCATTTGTGAAGTGGTGCATTATAAATAAACTCAATTTAATTGAATCTCTCAAAGTATGGAAGAAAGATAAGGCATACTTAGTGAGAAATAATGGACGCCTCTCCAACAATTGGGCAATAAGGAGAGGACTATTAACATGCATGTGCTAGACAGGTAATCATCCATGTCACTTGTCAAATTCTGTAAAGTAAAAAGGAAGCTTAAAGTGGAAACGAAGTTCAAAAAACTTAAGTAACATGCCACTAACTATGTGAAAGTTCAAGGTTTATGAAAAAAAAATCAAATAAGATATACAGCAATGTATATTACATGATTTTTACCAGCATATTTTTTTTAAACATTAGCATTCTGCTATTTATTCTTGGTCATTAAGGCCCCAGTCCTACCAAGCTGAGCAAATGCAAGGCGTTGGAGCTGATTGAAATCGGCATGACTTCAAATAGAATCCTTTGAAATCAGTCAAAGTGGTCCCACTGCCTGCAACGTGGAGCGTCCCAGACGGGAAATCCTTTCAGCCGCGTTTTATGTGACTGCGAGGAAAGATAAAGGGGTTACAAAGACTGGTTAATTTTTTTGTTTGATTTCATGATAGAAAGCTTAATGTTTTTTTTCTTCAGAGTAGTCGAATATCTTTAAGGGCTTTTCTGGC
>NC_050522.1:22601590-22650033 GCF_002922805.2 Oryzias melastigma | reverse complement strand
TTTCATGAAGCTCCTATTTTAGAGATCTTCATCAGAACATCTCTAAAATAGGCATTAAAATAGGCATTATACTTGAGTTTTAAGCTACATGATAGAGTTCAGGTGTCATAGTTTTAAGGTGCATTGACACCAAACGCGATTCACGTGACAAATTTGCATGCCCCGCCCCTCTTTTGTTGTGCAAGGAATTAGCTGCTTGTCGTCTGTAAAAAAAAAAAAAAATGGGAGGAGCTGCCAGCTAATGTTAAAGGAACGGTGTCTGTGGATATCTCAGTTAGGATGTATGGAAGACACAAATAATGTTGAGAAATAGGTTTATTTATTGTGAAGAGTTCTACAAAAACATTGGTTTGGATTTAAATGATTATTATTAAACGTTTTTCCCGGTATAGGGGGCTGTGTCTGTATGACAGCCGATTCTGCAGTGTTTCTGTATCTCTGTGGCTGAGCTTGAAGAAAATAAGATAAGGAGACCTTTTTTGCTGCTGGAAGCCTCCACACCTTGCAGCGGCTTTCTGTCTACCAGCATATCAAGCGCGTGAGCTCCGCCATGGAAGCGAAAGCCATTAAAAACGTCACATGCAACACACCTGAATTCATGATTGGTAGACCTGTCAAACTTTAGATATTTAAATTTTGGCTGTGCCGCCCAATTCGTGCCGCGTCGCTGAAATCTAGATGCTGGTAGACCTTTGTGCCGCACCAATCGCTCAGATTACGCCGCGGGAATTAGGATCGCTTCATGTTCAGATCGTCTGTTCCATTGACTTAACACTGAAGCTGGCGTGCGAATCGCGTTCAGTGTGAATGCACCTTAATGTTTAACGTAAGGCTGGGCAATTTGGCCAAAAAATAAAACCTTCAATTTTTCCATTCTTATTTTGATTTAATTAATGCTGCAGTAGATTTATTTAATTTAAAACCTTCATTTTCTACCTATGAAGAGTGAATGCATAGATGCACTATAAAGTGTACTTTTTTAACATCATTTTGAACATGTTAAAAATTGAAACAAACGACAAAACGTAATTACCATATTTTCCGGAGTATAAGTTGCAGTTTTTTTCATAGTTTAGGCAGTGGTGCGACTTATACTTAAGAGCAACTTATTTGTTTTTGATTTGTTTTTTTTGTAGACATAAATAGGTTCATATTTTTGTTATTTTCCCAGTAAACACCGGTTGTCTTTTAGCGGTTTTTCCTCTAACAACCACTAGAGGGCGCTGCATCTGAGTACAAGTATTTGCTACTGACAGCGGCAGAAGAAGAAGTGTCGTCCAAAACAAACATAGAAGAGAATCTGATTGTTTCCTCTTAAACTTTGATATTTTTCTTATACAAATCAAAAGATCAGTATTTTTTGTATTTATTTATTAATTATGTATTTGTTTATTTTTTTTAGCTACACTGGGCTCAGCAGATTTGTTCTGAAACATCAGACTTTTATCCCAAAAATGCGAGATTGAGAAGAGAGACAGAATAGAAAATACTTTATTAATCCCTTTGGAGGTCCTCAGGGAAATTCAAGTACCAGCGTCCGTACAGCAGTAAAATACAAAATAAGTAAGATAGAATAACAAAATAAAGTACAATAAAATAGAATAGCAAAATAAAGTAAAATAGACTGAATACACCAAAGCGACTTATTTATAGATTTCTTCTTCTTGATTTGACATTTTTTGCGATTTGTAATCCAGAAAATACAGTAACTAAAATAAACTAACCAGAACATTATTTATTCAAATTGCTTGATTGACCTTCTGGTCATTTTAATTGCTCCTTCTCTTGTTTTTTTGTTCCATTTTGTGCTTTTTGACTGTTTAAGTTTAAATTTTAAAAGCCATTGCTCGTTTGTTGCCTTATTTGCTGGTTTATCTGCATTTTTAAAGTCAGTTTTTGCTTTTTAAAAACCCATTTTTAACTAAGTTACCAACTTTTTCTTTGATTTAAAATTTTGCATTTTGATGCTACTTTTAGTTTAACCTTTGACATAAGGCCCTGCAGACCTGAAAAATACACATATAAGCATAACATAAATACATATAAATATAACAGAAATACATATAAATATAACAGAAATACATATAAACATAAAGATTTTTCTGGAATTCTAGGTTGCAGGGATAAGGGCAAAGCAAAGAAAGCAGGACAATGGCTCTCGAGGATCAGTGTTGTGCCGTCACACTCTAGGATATATCCTCTTTTTTTTTTTTTAAATGATGTTAAACTAATCAAGGCCTAAGAGGATCTAGGCAGTTTTAGCAGAATGCCAAGAACAAAAAGCATGTCACACAGGATAAATGTAATAAAGTCCCAGATTCATTTTAGGAGTATATCACACATCACTATGAAATATGCCATTTTGTCATTTGGTGAGGCCCGGATTCGTGACTGAACTATTAACTTGCCATTACACTGAGCCAAAGGCATTAAGCTTGATGGCTACTGCATAACACTGGAGGAACCATGCCAAAAAAAGAAGAGAGAAAAGGATCAAGTTCAAATTGTAAAGTGTATTTTTAGGCTGTGAAAAAAGGAACAAAACTATTTAACGTCCAACCTTTGACTTTGTAAGAACTAGTAGACCTGAGATAGAATTTTAGTTTTTAAAAGTCCTAGTAGGGTTCATTGTATAAAAGAATGGTTATAAGCAACAGCTAGATAAGGTTGGAGTTATATTTAGGTTGTAGAAATGAATACTATATTTTTACTCCTTTTATAGTAGACTTACCCTGCTTTACTAAGTCCTTTATGTAGCAATTCAATAGATATGGAAAACATTTATATCATGATATTGATTATTTTATATCATTTAATATCAAATAAAATGTTTTGCAGATTACAGAAAATAAATACAAGAAACCAGGACTAATAGAAAAAAAGGAGTCAGAGGACCAGCATCGTCAATCACAGCCATGTGAGGTCAAAGCTAAAGTAAATATTTGCATGTTCAACAACAAATCAGCAACATAGTGGCTGAGAACCACAGAAACCAAGATGCTGCAGTGGCCCTTTCAAAGACTGTTATTAAATTACAAACCTCATTAAATTCAGTGTTTCCTGTTTCCTCCGGGGGACATTCTGACCCTGTGACTTCAGAAAATCTTAGACTAAACTAAGTGGGCCACAGGGGGACCAACAAAACCAAATCATCTCAGTAGAAAACATGGGAAGTTATTTCAAACTGGTGCTCTAGTTAAAAGTAGTTCCAAAAATGTATGGATTTGTTTTTTAAGATGCTACAGAAATTTGTTTTTAGCTTTGAAGGGTCATTACATTTAGCGTCTTTCTTCCTGACTGCAGTGGATGCAGTTTGTTTTTCACCAGCAAAATTGTGGGGGGTTTGCCTTTCATGAATCTTGATTTGCTAAAAATGACCCAATTTAAGGATTTTTTTTTATTACTGAGTAAAAAAAAATTAACTAATAAAATTTAGTTGCAGGTTATCTAAAGGGATAATTATTGTTTTTAATGCTTATAGTGCAAGAGATCTTTAAAATACACTGAAAAAAGTGAAACATTGAATTAATTAAAAAAAAGCTTTATAACTTGTTACACTTAAAATTAGTTTGTATAAAGTTAAAATTTGTAGTTGATGGCTAACTCAACTCAAAAATTCAATTAAATATAATCTAATAATTTTAAATTTAACAAATTAGACAACTTCTGGCAATCAATCCAATGTTTCACTTTTTTCAGTGTAAAACCCTATTGTTTTTTTATCCCTTGTATTTAACAGTTTAACAAAAAAAAAAAAATAATAATAATGATAATAATTTTCATAGCCTTTTAGAGTCCCAGGGCTGGTTTTGTTGAGCAAGGGTGGACAGTTTGATAGCCTGTTGCAGGGCTACACTCACATCTAGGGACAATTTTTACGTCATCATGAAGGATGTTTTTGGGTTGTTGGAGGAAGTTAAAGGAGAAAATCCACTCATGCATGTAGAGAGCATGCGAACCCCAAGTCGTCACATAGTGACGTTTGGGTAAGGCCCCTTCCACGTCACTTTTTGACATTTTGGTGTCCCTAACTCGTCGTCTTTTGACGTGCTTCATAAAATGAAGGTTCTGTAACCCTGGGGACACGGTACCAGATGTGGTATCGGGTACGCCCTGGTTCTCAGGATGTGTCCTTTACCCTAACCCAGGGGCGGTACTCTACCCTTAACTTGGTTCGCGTCTGGTCCAGTGTTGGGTTAGGGTACTAATACCGGGTTTTGGGTACCGGTGCGCCAGGTGTCGCAGTACTGGGCCAGTTCTAGTTCGCAGCCTGGAGGTTGGGGACCCGTGATTTAATACAAACAGCCAGCATGTATAAAAAACGACGAGTTAGGGACACCAGAAATGTCAAAAAGTGACGCAGAGGGTTCTTTAACCATCTTCAAGATGTGACGACTTGGGAGTGAGAATGTGTTGGCAAACCCCACAAGGAAAAGTCCCAGCCGGGATTTGAACCAGGATGTTCTTCCCATGAGCCGAAGGTGTTAAATTCTAATTCACTGTGCACCTTAAAGGCCATGTGATAGTGTTTTTGTTTTTTTCTAAATTTTTAACCTGGCCTTGGCACCTTCAGAAATTTGGAGATAAAATGTAAAATAATTTAAACTGATGGGAGGTAAATTTAGTTTAAAGAAAATGACAGAATATACAAAGATTTCAAAAGCACTTAAACTAAGTGTTAACAGGAAACTTTTCACAGGGAAAAGGTTTTTGCCAAGGCAGGAGATCCAAGCAAATTTAGATCACTGACAGAAAAGAATAGAAACAGAAGCGTTAAGCAATGCAACAACCTTGTATTTGCAGAATCAATGGCTCCTCCTCTAGTGTCTGCTGATTCATTGATGTTCACATCACATGGATGAGTTAATCTCAAGTGTGGAGTATCAAGGCTGGAGGCCATTGTACTCTTGTACCACATTGATTGGAGAGGGGAGGGGGGGAGACGACTCGCGTTATACAATTCCAAAGCTTCCACTCTTGAAGTTGGGCATCAGAACATCAAATGGAGAACTTGCTTTAACTAGTATAAAGACTTTTATTTTTGTCTTCGTCGATTGATTTATTTGCAGAACACAAAGACTATATTAGAAACTATTTCTCTGTGGCCAGCAGTATGTGATGCTGTGGAGTACGTTGTAGAAAAAAAACAAGAATGGATTTGACAATTTCTGTGCTTTTTTTTTTTTAGCTATTTTGACAAGCTGACAAAAATAAAACATAAAAATTCCCTACTGCAATGACTAACCTGCTCATGCGATTTAGGGTTGTGTGACGTAACTTAATGCATATGTCCCCCCCAATAAAGTAGCACCTGGAATCTGTTCTTATTCTGATACTTTGACTAATTTGACAGCACAAAGGCTCCAACGACAGTCCCTGTAATTTTGCAATTACTCTCAAAAGCTATTATAGTTTGTTCAGCTTAACAACTTATTATCAGATCTTAATTAGAAAAACGTTTTTTAAAACAGTTCAGAGATGGAGTCTGAGAGAAAAGGAGGTGAAATTTGCCCCCCTCCACTTAAAAATGATTAACTTGGTGATTGTAATATCTTGTGTTCGGTGTTCACACTTATCCCCATCAAGTGGCCGTCTCACCCAGTCGACTCCTTTATGCGACGTCCAAGTAGGTAATAAATGGGCTGAAAAATAGGCCCTTCGTGGGATTTTTACCAGGTGCCATATGGGCCCCGTGTGATTTGCTCAACATGCATTTGCTCATGTGCATGAAGGAGATCAGATGCCCAGCTTGAGCCTGTGCACGGCGGTCCTATGGGCACAACTCTCTGGGGATTCCATGACAATCCCATTTATAAACCACATGGTACCCAGATTCAGATGAAAAGATTCTGTGTCACACTTTAAAGGGAATTATCGGACATCATAGAACTTTGGCAACCCTGAAAAAATACAAAGCACAAATCTGGGATGCCTGTTTAATTTTACAAATGTACAACAATTCAAAAGAAATAATGTTTAAATTCTTTGAGGTCTAAAAATGGTATCAGTGATCCAAAAAAATAGGCATAAGTCTTTTTTTTTTTTTAAATAAAAAAAGGTCATGAATGCAAATCCAAATTTCTTAAAGGCTAAAACTATGCGGGTCCTTCTAGGTTTTGATCAGTAGAAAACGATCCCAAATGGCTCCTTTACTGTTAAAGGTTGCCGACCCCATAAGCTACACTTTTATCTCCCTGAAGTAAACAAACAAACCCAAGTGTTTTATTTAAATATGTACAGTAAAGTACTTGAATTTACTTACACAGTTAATTTAAGCACAATGTTTAACTGTCTGCCGTGTTGCCAGATTGGGCAAAAAAAAAGGCTAATTGGAGCAAAAAACTATGTGTTTTTGCTTCATCGGAGACCACCCTGCTTTATCGAAGAGCAGAAAAAGTAATTAGAGATCAAAATATTTGGACACAATGGCAAGAATTTATATATATTTATATTTATTTAAACCACCAAATGGCTCCTGACCGCGGCTGTGTCTGCAGCTCACCGCTCCCTCAGGAGATGGGTAAAATGTGGAGAGCAAATTTCACACAATGTGTCACAACTAATTGGACTTTAACTATATTACTTTTTTTCTTTTTTTAAGATTTTTGTTCCATTTTAATTGTTTTTAAAATGTCGCGCTAGTTGCAGTTTTATTATTATTATTGTATTATGTCTGTACTAATATACATATTTGATGCATGTTCAGTACAGATTATTAGTTAAAAAACATTTTTATTTGCATAAAGTCTCTGTTCTGTATACATTTAATCAACAAAAAATGATGTATTTCCAAAATTATTTTATAATCACAACTTTTCAAGGAAAAAGTATCGATATTGGCAGTACTGTAATTACTTGGTATTAGATCAATACCCGAATTCCCAATATCGCCCACCCCTGCCATTCACTTTTTATGCACAGATAGCAGCAGGATGGTGCAAGCCAGTTTGCCGAAAAATACTGTGACACAATAGCAACCAAAGCAGAGTCCAACCCTTCAACTTTCCAGTAACTTCCTAACTGCACCACTTACACCATCCTGTCCTACGCTGACTACGGGCCTCTTGTTTGTAAGATTTACAGCTTTAATGTCTTGTATTACAAGACTTCAAAGAATGGAAATTCTCTGAATTGAAAATTCCCCTCTGAGAACTAGTGTTATACCCCTGTAAACTCGCACCTGACACTTGATAGTCATGGGAAAAAGAAGATGATTTTTTTCAAGTGGACAGAGAGAGAAAAAGTCATCATAAGGCCAAATCCTTTCATTGCTAGAACAGATTATGACAGCTGTCTCAACCTTTTTTCAGGACACATCCATTGGGAAATAAATGAGGTGACACAGAAGAGAGACCGTTTTGATACAATTTAAACTAGTATTCTTCTCTTTCTTAACTTAAACATTGTCAAACACATGGCTCAAGATCAACACATCCAGCAAAACATCCAGCTCTTCTGTATTTCAAAGAAATATTTTTATTATTACAACCTAGCTGGTTGTAATAATCTTAAAGAGACACTAAACATATTAAAATGCTTTAAAGAATTGCAGTTAGGCAACAATATTGTACCATTATAACAAAAAAAATATAAGGACCATTATAACAAAAAAAAATATAAGGACTTTTTTTTTTTTCTTTTTTCAAAGCTGAAACCTGACCAGGGCTGGATATCTCTGCCTCTCTTATCTAAAATAAAGTCCATGGCTGTAAAAACCAGTTTTCAGATATCTCAAACTTTATTCATAAAATATCAATTATTAAATTCAGCAACCTTAAAGAAAATCTGTTTTTCAATGAAAATGTAGGATTAAAAAAATAAAAATCACCCCAAAAATCTAAAGTTTTAAGATTAAAAACATTGGATAATGTGAAAAAGAAAGTTGTGTTTCTCCAGCCTGAGCAGTCTGTTGCACAGATCAACAGGGTGCAGAAGTAGCAGCAGGTCTGTACAATTTGCTGGAGGCTTTCAGCCAGAACAGCTGACAGCACAGGCGTTTAAAGCTGTATCTGCCCAACAGGAATCCCAGAGCCACATCAGTTCCCTATCAGTGTCTGCAGCTTCCACATCATCACAGCACACACTCGCCACAGCCCCTTAAAATCCAGAAAGGAGCTTGTGCTGCAAACTAAACCTATTTGTGCATTTGTCTTTCTAGCTGCTATTTTTTTGGAATAAACAATACCAAGTGCCTCATCCTGCAGCTGCACAGTGCTATCAGCATAATTCAGCTATCCAGGACTGCGAATAGCTGCAGAAATAGCTAAATCTACAGCAGAGACACACAGATTTCTGCTGATTTATTTGGGTAGACCTTTGTGTGTGTTTTTTACTACTAATATGTACATTAATTGTTTAAAGTGAGCTAAATAAATTCACTTTTTCCCATATTTATCATTATATATTATTTTTCCCTAATTTATTAAATAGAGTGGTTACATTTAATATACTAACCAGCTTGTTTTTATAAAATTATGCCAAATTAATAGCAAACAATGTATCAAAGATTCATTTCACCATTCATTTTTTTCTATTGGAAAAGACTTCAGAAAACCACTGATGATTTTCTTTTTTTTATTTTAAGGTTAGAAAAAAAAAAGCTGGTTATCCTGTTACTTTAATGTGCCAGCTTGAAGGCATTTAGAGAACCCCAAGTCTTAATTTCAGCCAGACTGGCATTGACTCGTAGCTCATTATGACTGAAGCGCAGTGTGGTGTTGGCTTTCTGTGAATTTTTTACTGGTATATTTTCAGTTGATTCTGTTTTTACATTTCTCACTAGTTCATCTACAGGGAAGCAAAAATATTTTTTCACAACTTTGAGGTACGACTTTAACTCTGAGAGACATATTGTCAATACAAAGATTCCAAGAAATCCCTTTGAATGGTTTAAAAAATGCATTTATAAAATGGTGCAGAAAATATTTAGAACCTATATGGCAAGAATTCTGACCATCTTTAAGGAGCTCTTCTATCGTTCTTTTGTTACTGGTGTTAAACTCACTTGTTTGAACTGGTTGTCCATAAAAGACACAAAGCAGTCCAAAGATCTGTCGAAGGACACCAGGGACAAGATTTGCACTCCACCTGGCAGAAAAAGGTTTGTTTTTAGATACATAGATTATGATCCTTAAACAATTCTAAATTGTTTTATGAAATTAGAATAATCAATAGTCAAAAATATATATAATTTAAAGCAAAAGTGACAAGTAGAACTAAACGTGAAGCGTTTTTCACTCTTTTTGAAGAGCACACAAACGTGGCTGACCTTCTAGACTTTGTTATCCGACCGGCCCCGACTTCGCTTAAAGCAATGTTTGGAAACATTTTGGCTTTCATAGTGTGGAGTGTCAATTGGATAAAAGTCAAGCGGTTTATAATTTATGTCACTCTAAATTAAATATGCAAGAAATTTGAGAAATCCCAATGTGTGGCTAGCGAGAAACTCTTTGTATGTTCTCAATAAAAGTACACTGGCCTTCTTTATTTAAAAATGCACTTTGGTGGTGAAATGTGTAATTTTGGTTTGGTGCAAGAATGGGCAATCTACGGCCATGGAGGCCACATGTGACCCATTAAACCATATAATCCCACCCGCCAAATTGGAATAAATCCAATTGATAACCCTCAATTATGTTTTATTACCAAGTAAGTCTGATGTCTCCCCATAAATCACACTCAACAAAAATAATTGACCTTTGTTTATGTGCAGTATTTTGCATTTGTGTAGTTTTGGAAGATTTCTTGTTTTCCTGACATTCATGTGTGTTTTCTGAGTCGGAAAGTCCTTTTTCCAATCATTCCAACAGCACTTAAACGCAGCATTTCTCTAACTTTCCCTGAAGAACATCAACCCATTGGTGCAATTTGCACCAAATATCAACAAAAGCCACATTTTTTTTAATAACAATTCTAAAATGTTCCGTTTTAAAATTCATATTTCAATTTTCAATCAGAAATCCAATTTTCGTCCAGATTCATCTAATTTTTTGTGGATTACCAAAACATGCCATGCATCTGCACCTGGTCCGGCCTTCCTGTCAAATTTTAGAACCCTTTGTGGCCCGCGAGTCAAAAGGTTAACCCACCCCGGTCTAGTGAGTAAAGAGAAATTTCTAAAAAAAAATCTGGGTTGCACTGATAATTGTGTCATAATCGGATTGTTTCATAAATAATTCGTTACCTCCTGAATAATAATCAAATCGAATCGTTAGATGCCTCAAGATTCCCACCTCACCTGGTGGGATGCAAATGACCTTGAACCTAGAACCACATGAAGGAAACTGGCCAATGACCACATTAACCAATCTATCTAAAGTTTGCCAGGGATCATCCATGGGAGGATTGGGAGAATCTATGCGGTTGATTGAGCCCAAAATGGTATAAACATCAATCTTTGGAGGAGGAAGAATGTTGAATTGCATCACAAGAACGCCACACTCACTATGAAGCATGAGGGTGGCAGCATCATGCTGTGGGGCTGATTTTCTGCAAAGGAAACAGACTTATCTGTTTTAAAGAAAGGACAAACGGGATGTTGTACGATAACATTTTGGACAAAACCCTACTCCCAACAGTGAGAACACTGAGGATGAAACTTTGGTTGGATCTGCCAGGATGACACCCAAACTCATCACCCTGGCAACGCAGGAGTGGTTACATAAAAGGTATTTTAAGATTCTGGAGTGTTTTCTCCAGTCTTCGGACCAATCCATTGAAAATTTGGAGGGAGTTGAAAGTCAATGTTACCAAGAGGCAGCCCCAAAATAGCAACCTGGGGTAGAACTACAACTAATAAGAAAAATCTGTTTCTAAGACAGTATGACAAATAAGAGGGGAGATGGTCCAAGTCATGACTTTGGTCAATTATTTGCCTCTTTAGAAACTAAGATGTATCCACTTTTAATGCTGCTTAACAGTGTTCTGAAGAAACTTTGCCAATCAAAATTTTCAAGAAATTAAAACTCCTTCTACCTACTTTCCTCCTATTAACATCAAATTTAACAGCCGCAGAATTTGGGACACGAGTCGCCCTCAAAGGCCTTTAAATCTGTCACACACTCGTACACTTGCTGAAGTGACTGAAATGCATCTTCAGTCAATAGACTCTTGTGTGTGCACAGCCCTTGCATGTGAGTTTGAGGCTATGAGAGGTCAAACGCTGACAGATAATCAATGTAGTGTTATTGTCTGCTTACCCATTGTTAGCAAAGCCTCATCACGACAACCCGACGTACAAAAGGATGCTCGCTGACGAGGAAATTGCTTTGAGGTAGGAGAGCCCTTTTGTTGCTTTAATGCTAAAACTTTTCTTTCAAAAGGAGCAATTTTAGATTCATTCTTTTTTAAAAGCAGAATTGGAAAGATTTGCCGCAATGATTGATGGTTTTAGGGTGACCGTCCTTCACTTAGCAACAGATCTTTTCGATTAAGGTTTGGCAGTAAATCAATCTCGCTCATCCGCAGCTTGTTAGCATTATCTATGCTCCTCCCAAAAGTTTCTCCTTCAGCCACTGATAATTACACTTTAACCAGCTCTTGTTTTCGTCCTACTAACTGGTGGCAGTGCTAGTTGAGTAAAGCATTTAAGATTATTTCTGTGTGTTTGCATTAGTTTCTAGAACAAGTTGGAGCTATAGTATAGTGGTGAAAAGTTATTTAACAAATTTTCTTTTTAGGCATTTGTAAAGTCCACTTCCTGGCCCCTTACGGGGTGCAATGTGCAAGTGTCTATTCATTGGATGCCCAGACAAACTATGCTCTGATTGTCCAATTTCCTGATTCCCCACAGCCAGGTTGCACGCAAGGAGCCCACACATCACGCGAACATCACTAATGGCCCCTAGCAGAGTCTCAAGGATTTTGGTGGAGTCAAAAAAGTGACAAAAGCAATACAACGTCCCTGCATTTCACCTACGTCACCCTTACTTACCCTTGTGTGTTGACCTGCCGCTTGTAGCATACCCAAAGGAAAAGATAAGCTTGGAGATTTTCGCACTACAAGATCTAAAACATTGATATTTGCGTACCTCATATAGATTTGCCCATCCAGACAACCATAAGGGCAGTTGTGACTAAGGCCTTTGTCACAACTGGAAATAAAAGATACTTTTACTTACAGTCACAAGCAAGTTCAAAAGTTTCCCAAATTTCACTTTTGTCTTAGTAAGGTCATAACTATAAAAGTAAAATGAATGCACAGATTAGGATACAGTTTACCAACAGTTGACGAGCCTAGAATTTTTTTCATTTGTCGTTGTCTACCCCTGTACCACTGTCATATCAATTTAGCTGGTTTGAGAACATTTTGAGCAAATACTAATTATTTGCTTTTATAACTAAGATTTTCACACTCCAGTAGAAAGTGGTCCCTTATCTCCATCCGTCTATCTTCAGCTCAACCAGGACCGGGTCGTGGGTGCAGCAGCCTAAGAAAAGATTGCCAGATTTCCCTCGCTCTGGCCACTTCCTCCAGCTTCTCTGAGGGGACATTGAGTTGTTCCCAGCCCAGCCAAGAGACATAGTCACTCCAGCGTGTCCTTGGTCTTCGCTGGGGCCTCCTCCCAGTGGGACATACTCAAGATGACCAGATGTCAGAGTCACCTCAACTGCTTCCTCTTGATGTGGAGGAAAAGCGGCTCTACTCCGAGCTGTCTCCGGGTGACCAAGCTTCTTACCCTATCTTTAAAGGAGCGCCCAGACAGCTTCCTGGGGAAATTCATTTCAGCCACTACTAGTCTGGATCTTGTTCTTTTGGTCACAACCCAGAGCTCATGACCATAGGTGAGTACTGGAATGAAGATCAACCGGTAAATTGAGAGCTTTGTTTTCTGGTTCAGAAAACAGTAACAGTGGGCGTCACTCCAATTAGCCTGTTTACCCCAAGATATTTAAACTCCTCCACAAAGCAGGAGCACCCCACCCAACGAGAGAGAGCAAACTACCTTTCTCCGGTCTAGAACCATGGCCTCAGACTTAGCGGTGCTGACCCTCATCCCAGCCGCTTCACACTTCACGCTCTGCCGGAGTCCAACATGCCCCTGGAACAGGTCTGACCTACTCCCGTATGCGGACCAAGTTCCTGCTCCGGTCATAAAGAGACCAGAAAGCCCTCAGTAAGGCTCCTTGGACAACGTACTCATAGAACCCTCCACAGGACTCCACAGAGGACATGTGTACTTATCTAAGGACTGAATAGAAACTTCTACATCAAAGTGAAAATGATTACTCTCATGATGGACTATTGAATTTGTCTAAATATTGTTTCACTAGTCCCCTTTTGACAGATTAACCTCCTTGTATGCATTTTATTTTTAAAGACAACATTCATAGTGACAGTGTTTGGATCGTTTAAATCCCGCCTGTTACAAATAGAGAACATTTCTTATCTGTTTATCCACTTGTAAAGGGTGTGAAATCCTGTTAAAGTGATCCATCGTCTCCAAACTTCAGGCACCCGCTCTCCATTTTACAACAGTCGATTCAATGTAAAGAGACATTTTAATTTGCAAGAGTGGTTGGAGTGCAAATAACTCTGGTGACACGGACCAAAGAGGCTCTGTGAGAGATTCATATTTAACTCCTATGCCGTTTTTCTTTCATTTGTGATATAATATCAACATATGAATCCACAGTATGACTTGTGTGTAGCGTAAAGGTCACTTCACGCGCTGTTGGTTTATTTAAGTCATGTCTGCACTGCAGAGAGAATCCATGCTAATTATCAAGCGGTTCCATTTTTGCATTATTTTACAGAGAGGACCCTGGAGTTCAGTTTTTATCTGGAGTTAGCTTTATGTTGTACAGCCAGCTGCAGATTTAGTTGTTGGAGAAAGCTCTAAAGATCATAACATGCTGAGTTTTCTCCATCACTGCATCTCTTCCAGAAGCTTGTGAGTTGGACAAGCTGATTAAGTAGCATTTTCTCCACCAATGGAGTGCGGAGACAGACAATTATGACATGGCTGTGCCTCTTACTGAGGTTGTTATTTCTCAGGCCCAGAATGACCTCCGGGACAGACTTGTGAAAGAGAGGAGTGGGAAGAAGATGGCTTGCCCGCCATGCTGCTCATCACGCCGATCTATTTGATCTTTCGCCCGCTGACTCCCCCCATTTCCTCCATTCCCCTCACTCACCCCGCTTCTCAGTCATACGCTGCCTGCTTCAGAGGCAACAGCCACCCATATATTAACCACCAACATCCAATGGATGTGATTCACCAAGATAAAAATAACCATGCCCCTCCACCTCCTTCAACCCTCTCCAGGTTTCCATCTGTGCATCCACACATCTCCTCCTCCCAGTCTCCCCACCACCTGCTCCAGGGCAAATCAGCAGGTAGATCAGTACACCTGCACCTCGGAGCGATAGAGGTTCCCGCTGAAGGTAAATGAACACCAAATGGCACATGGTGTTTCCTGCTAGACAGCTGCAGGTAGGTGTAATGCGTGCAGAAGGGGAAATGAGACAGGACTGATTTTCCAGAAATCCAAGGATTTTACAGGCTTTAAAATAGGCTCCCACCTGCTCCATGCTACCACACCAGTTTTAAGATTTAGACCTCAGAAAAAAAAGCAATTGCAGCTTATAGATTCATTAAATCTGTTTTTTTTGACCACATATTTCCAAAATGTTTTTAGCTTTACTTTATTGGATGGAAAAACTTAAAAACGTATGGAACTTTACAGACTATTGCAAATCTTAAATGGAGTGTGGGGTCATGAACTGAAATAAGCAAGTCGAGATTGAAAAGGAGTTTTCTGAAAACTAAAATTAATTCAGGATCATTTTAAACCAGAAGATTCTGTCATCCTGCTGGCAAATCAGGGGGGATATCAGCTTTAAATGCATTTTCACTCATAAAAAATACATTTAAAACCATAGTAATTCAAGAATGGAAGCCCGGAAAGAAAAGTGTCTGCATATAATGCTTCTGTTGATGTCAGAACCTTAAGATAGGGATCCAAACATGGTTTATGAAGGATGCAACCCATTTTGGTTCTTTCCCTCACATTTCCTGACCCCTGATTGGTTGATAGATCCGCCATTCTTCAAAACTGTGACAGATTCACCAGGAAAAACAGCTGACACTTTTGGCAGATGATTGAAATTGTAAAATTAAAAAAAAGACAAAATATTAACCAAATTGACCATTTTTGATGAATTTGACAACTTTAGTAAAGTATTAGTGAAATACATTGATTTTTTTTCTCAGTCTGGTATAAAGAAAATGTCAACATTTTAGATTTCGTGAAAAATTGGTCAGAAAATTCAGAAAATCTTGTAAACTGATAAGGTTCACTATTGAATTGTAAACCCAAACAGGTTGTATAGGCTCATAACTATTAGGGTTACACAACTTATATATTATAGTTGATTCAACAATAATGTGTTAATCTCTATTAATATTAATTAAAATTTAACTCAATAGTGCTCAATATTTTAAAGCTTATTATTAGGGCTGTAAATGTTAATGCATTAACACACATGATTCATCAAAAAATTAACACTTTAATAGTTAACGCAAATTAATTAGAATCAGTCCTTCGCTTTGCATAGGCGGTTCAGACTTCATGCCGTGCGCTAAAACACTGTCAGATATTATCCTACTTATAACTACTTTTTTACATAATACATACATGTTCAATCAGTTTTTGGTATTTTTATCTTGTTAAATTTTTTAGTTTAGATCGCTTTTTCACAAAAAAACGGACTACTACTACTACTGAGCCTTGACTGCAGCGGTGAAATAATGCAATAAATATGCTGATTGTCACAATAGGTTGAATAAAGCTTCATTTCAGAGACAAAGTTCACCTGTCACTGCTTGTTTTTTTCCAGACGATGCAGAGAATTTTTTTTTTCTTTTTTTAAAGCAGCCTGCGCAGTGGTATAGAGCATTTGAGCTAATGTGAGCAGACTTTTTCTTTTTTTTCCAGGTGTGCAGGTCAGTTTTTTAAAGCTGAATGTCAATATCTCTGTTTTCTTTGAGTAATACTTTAGAGATAAAAGTCTTTAAAGTTCTAATTATCTTACTTTTGATGTGTTTTGTGCTCACAAGTTACACTTCTGAGTTATCACTTGAAAAAATAAATAAAAATTCAGACGGCATATTTTTGTTCAAAAACTGCATATTTAACTGGCAAAATATTGTGATTAATAGTGATTGATCACAACACAAAAGTACAACATTTTGTGTGTAATTTAATAGTGTGATTATTTGCAGAAAATAAATGCTCAGCAAATACTGCAACTAAAAAGATATTAATCAAAAACTTTTTTCTAGGTTTGCGATTAATTAGTTACATTTTTTATTCAATTATTCCACTTATTATTATTAAAGCTCAAAAATTCTAGGAGCCATAAAGTCGCATCATGATGTCATCGACATGTTCTGGTGGGAGGGTCTTTCGCTTTCTCATTGTGAGCTCAGTCAGTCACGGTGGACTTTAAAGTATAGTATTTTATATTTTAACTTGTTTACCAATTCATAGGGTACAATTGCTTGAATAAATGATTTTTATTTAGATTTTTTTTCTGCTTCATCAACTTTTATCTTAATATCTCATCTTATATACTGGTATTATTCATGAAACCTCAATAGATGTAAAAATATGCTCAATTATATTTTGTTTTGACTTTTAAGCTTTAGTTACTTATATCCATCAAGCTGAGTAGTGCAAAGATTTGGAACCCAAAAAGTCCAGTGGGTTTGCAGCTACAGCTCCTCTACAAAAACATAAAGTCAGTGGTGAACAAAATTAGGAAAAACAGCTGCTGACACATTTCCCCCTCCATCAGGTTCACAGCCAGACGACCCTCCCCACAAACTGGATTTCTCGAACATACATTTGCACTTGAAAAGGCATCTAAATATTCAAAACAGCTCCTGAAGGGTGCTCCTAGTTGAATGCGTGACAAGGGCTTTTTCTCTAATAACGCTAGTGGCCTCATTACCACATGCACCCGAGATGATTACAAATGTGTTCAACACTTAATATACACTTTAAATTAGATCATATTTTAAATATTTATCTAAAGAAGGAGCGGGAAGCAAAAGAGAATGTCTGCTTTTAAATCTTGATCTTAAACAGATCAGAGTGTACTAAAACCAGGCAGCAGTTAAAAGAATACAACTTGAAAAAATATTTTAAAATAAAACCTGCAAAAAATAGTTATTAGAGCAGCACAAAATAACAGTTTATCATGAATCAATTGGGGTACTACCCTATGTAAATCAGCATATTTTGTGTAACTCATTTAAATAAAAATAAGTGAAATAAATAAATGACAAAAACCTAAAGAAATTAAACTTTTGATGTCCTATTGAAATATTTTGTCCAATTTGATTGGATAAAAAAATGTTTATAATGAGATAATGGTAGAATCTCTCATGTACAGTTTATTTCTCACCTAATTCTTGCACACACGCTTTCTTTTCATATTATGTATATCTTATCTCTTCACTATTAAGATGCAAACAAACACAACTTAGCCAGAGGAGGTGTTGATGCTCCGTGCGTTCTCCACTACAAGCATCTTGTCATGCCTAATTATGATAATTCTCTGATTTGCACAAGAAAATTCTATCACTAATTATAACCGTATGCCTCTTTTGAATAAACAGATGTTTTGAGTTTTTCTGTGAGAGTCTGAAATGCTGTTTTAACGATCCACTCTGTAAAGAAAACCAAGCTAAAAATTGCATTTCTGAGTGCTTCTATTCAGATCATTGTAAATTAGAAGTAGTTACAGCACATCATTTATATTGGTTACGGATGGCTTTGGTCCTGCTGCAGCCACGTGGTTCTGCTGCCAACCATGCGAAACTCCTAAATCATGTAGATTCATGTGAAAACTCACTATTCATATAGTACAGTAATCACCTTATTTGTGGTGGTTAGGGACCGGAGACATCGGTGAATACGCCAAATACGAAGAGCCAAAGAATGTCCGTTACCAATCCATACCTACCAAAAACCCTATCATCATGCTTTGTAGACATGTATTAATGAACAGTGGGATATTGCTCATCTTCTTCCATAATTTGCCAATTTCAATCCTAATAATCCATGGTTATTCTCTGCAATTATCAGGATGTTTTCGAGCCGCTTCTGAGTCAGCTGATGTCATTTCTCCATGCAGGCGTTGACTATTCAGTTGGTAGTGATTCAGAACCTGGTGGGATCAGCCTTTGGCTTGCTCTGTGCGTCTGTGTGTGTGTGGTCAACGGACTGGCGTGCGCTTCATATCCGCTCCCCTCCAGGAAAATTTCCGCAGCGTTTTGAGCCGCAAATGTTTATAAGTGTCTTGAGTTGTCTGTGTTTTTGTGATGAACTGGAGGAGTCACATGAGTGAAAATAAAATCAGCAAAACCACAAATAAATTAATAAGTAACTTAAAGACTCCAGTGTTCTCAAGAATTATGCACGCACAAATCTACAGTTAAGCACAAATCAGGAATTACGTATGCATAAATCGGGGTGATACCATACGCAGCTGGATGGCTCCAATATTGATTTTTGTACCGGTTGGGGTTGTAAGTAGGACTCGGGTTGAATTAATTTTAGCTTAACAGATCAATAATCGATTCATACAAATATTATTGATTTAGCACATAAGGCTTGATGCTAACGTTTAATGTAATTTATCATAAGACAGCTCATGCTACCGCTTGGGTGACCCAAGCATACATTGCTGACTAAATTAACACCTTTATAAACTCACATGTATCAATTTTCTAAACTCTTTTAAGGAAATATATTTTTTTTATGGTCTAAAACAAAATTTTTGCTCATTTTTTCTTCTTCTGGAATAAGGGGAAATAGCCTGTGGACATGGCATCAGTTACATTTAAAAGTGTAACAATGTTTTTTTTGTAGTGTCCCTTTTAAATAAATAAATTGAATTGCTAGCACAATCACTATAGTGGCCAAACTGAATCATCCTCCAGGAGAAGGAGAACAATGTTTGCAATGTTAATGATCTGAATGCATTTGTTATAACTTCTCATTTTAAGAAACTATGTGACCCTGTATGATATTAACAATCTCAATATTTAATTAATATTTTAGCTGTATCAGATTAATGTAAATATATTCAAAACATATAGATTATTAACATATTTCTAAACAAATAACTTTAAATATATTCAAAACATATAGATTATTAACGTATTTCTAAACAAATAAGTGTGAATTGAGTTGAACTGAAGAATCTAAAGAATAAAAAAAAATCAGAATCAAATCGATCCAGGCTCTTGTGAATCAAATTGAATGGTTTCTGGAAATTAGAATTGATACCCTTGTAAGGGGCAGTAAGCCAGTGGAAGAGTGTAAACAGAAGGATGTCGGGAAGCAGGGGTGGGGTCATTCCACACCAACAGTGCCACCTACAAGTTAGAGGCAAAATTTCAAATGAACTCCTGCCACTCGGCAGAAAGTATCTCCTAAATGACACAAGTTTTAGGATTTTGGCTAAAAGGGATTATAATGATTGAAAATAGATTTTTTTAAAATGACTGGAGTAAGACTTTAAAGATGAATCATATCGCACACAGTTAAGAATTAAAATAAAGCCCTCTTTCATAGAAAAAAAAAGACACCAGTCTGGGTTCAAAGTGTTAAATCCTTCACCTGCCAACCCTGTAGGTCATAGAAACAGGTTGCCATTTGCTGTCTGACCTTTCAGGCCCGTCTTCATTTAATCCTCCCTCAGTGTTATTCACCACCCTCGTCTGATCCCCTGGAAGCCTTTTATAGAACGCCGAGGTGGTAATTTCATTAAGAGGATATCTCCATCATTTATAATGAAGAGCCAAACCAAACATTTTTGGTGGGTTTCCATTCTGGCCGTGCATGTATACGATGTGCAGCTAGAAAGCTGAAACTCCACACCAAAGGGGAGCTGTTCTCTCCCACGCAGCTCCTAAACTGCCCGAAACACCTCATTTGCAGTCCAGGCTTTTCCTCCTGGACTTGGCAGCATGATTATGAAATACATTTGCATAATGCCTGCCCAGTGGCTAGTTTGGCACACCCTCAGACAACCAACTGCCTCAAACTCTGACCAATCAGAGCAGACTGAGAGAAGGGAAGGGGGGTTTTTAAAGAGATAGATCCTAAAACAGCAGATTGGACAGATGTGGACAAGATTACGAACTCGAAAAAAAAAGTTTACACTGTAAAATTAATTTATACAAAAGCGTAAAACTGCTGTATTTATGGTTGACTAATTCACTGACTTTATAATCAGCTGGCAAGCTGTGAAGTCAAACCTGCTCATGTGAAACATGGAGAACATTTCTATGTCCAAAGTGCTTAAAGTTAATGAATCTCTGCAGAGATTTTAAAGACTTTCAAATTAAAACTAGTCAAATTTTATTTTATGAGGGTTGCCAAAACCTCTCCTATTAAAGTGAAGTCCCACACTCAATAAACTGTCATGCATGGAAAAGCAATTTAGTGGACTGACTAAATTCAATGAAGTGGTGTGCCTTTTTTAATGACAAATAATTGTTTAATGTTCATTATTAAAATCAGTACAAAAAAAGCATGTTAAAAATGTTTGAAAAAAGTGATAGTGATAATATTTCAGTGAAAAAAAAGGCACTGCTAGCAAGAAAGATTCAATCAACACCAAACTGTTTCACCACTTGCTGCAGAAATGCAAGCAGAAAAGCAAGAAAAACCAACAACCTACAGGTTCAGTCTTGCAGCTATTTTCACTGACTGCATCCCCGGCTGTGTATAAGAGCTGTGCCAAAGTAAATAAAACTCCTGTCCCTCTTCAACCTAACAGCTGTGTCCTGGGGTGAGGAAGAGGAGTCAGGGGAGTCTTTCAGCTCATTGGAGGCATAGACATTTATTTCTGAGCACCTACGCAGCCCATCCCCTCAGTAAGATGAATACCTCCGCCAAGGCCACCGGTGACGGCGAAGACGGGAGGAGGAGGGAGGACAGTATGGCCAGAGCTTTGGGAAATCAGGCCGTAATTAAAAGCCCAGCAGATGGTAAACAGAGGAGGAGAAAGAAAGTAGAAAGGAAACAAATAAAGTTAAACAGGTGTAGGAGAATTACACATTCTGTAATTGAGAATGAAATTAAGAAGAAAGAGAAGAGGGAGTTAATTTGAGAATAATACAAATGACAAGAAAAAGGCAGAGAAGGGAGAAAAAACTACAGAAAAAGACAAATTTGACGGAGAAGAATGATTGAAAGGACACCGAGCAAAAGCATTTATGAAGAGGAAATAAATTATTTAAGAACAAAAGGACTGAAACAGAAATCTGAGGGATTCAAAAATCCAGGAAAGCGCCTGGACATAAAAAAGAGACAAAAACAAAGGTGTTCAGTGATTTAAAAGTTTAAAGAAAAATATAACGACTGGATCAATAATCAGAAATAGCAGAAGTTGTTCTTTGGCAAAACTTTATTTGAAAAGTCTCTTTATCCATTTTTTAAACAAGTACTTAAAATACTTAGACTTCTTTTTTAAATTAGGAATTGAAGTTCTTTATCCAAAAAGTATCTTTTATATTCTCTGTTTTTGGTCAAAGCAGATAAAAACTGTTTTAAAGACCTTTAAAGACCAACTTTGTTCTATGTTCAAAGCATTCCCAGTGGTCTTTTAATTGTGATTCTGCAGTTTCTAGTTTAAAAAAAAAAAAAAGAAACATTAGATCAAGTAACAAATGTTCTGTAATTTATAACATTTAAAATTTTTAGCTTTCATTAAGTTAAATGTGTGTAAAATTTGACTGGATCTCCGCGTGGTCCGCAATCGCACGCATGCGGAGGGAGAGCGCGGACTTCAGACACGTTCAGTATAGTTGTCACCTTCGCGGGGAAAAACTGCCAATTTCAGCACATGACGTAGCAACATGATAATCTCCCAGACATAGAAATTGATGTATGACAATTTATCCGCGTATCGGGACTTGATGAATGGCAAAGGCTGGGTACAGCTTGGTTCTGACAGGCTGTGCGGATCTTTCTGTTTAGGGGTGGCGAAATCCAACCTGTACAGATTGATGACCACAAGACAAGAAATCCAATGTGCTTGCCAGAATCATTGTTTCTGACCCACCTGTGTCCTTCAAAATGTGCACATTGTCCTCATGCTTATGTGTCTGCGAGAAATGGTCTGACATTTAATCGAGCGAGGGCTTCCCAAAGTCGCTCAAGAACAGATTTCACCGAGTTTGGAACTCAGGGCATACAAGAGCAACCAGATTATATGTATGTATGTGTGCATATATATATATATATATATATATGTATGTGTGCATATATATATATATATATGTGTAGGTACACATACATATATGTAAATACTGTACATAGTTTTATATATATATACACATATGCACACACATACATATATGTACATACATATATATATATATATATATATATATATATATATATATATATGTGTGTGTACGTACACATACATACATATATGTACATACTGTACATAGTTATATACATCTTATATATATATATATATATATATATATTAGGGGTTTGGCCTAGTATGTTTTCTACGCTCTTTTTCAAACTGCATTTTTTCGTCTGCTCCTCAATCACAACAATTTAAATAAAAAAATACAACTGTAGGCTTACATTTTTTCACTTATGCCCTCAATCATAAGAAAAATGCCACTAACATGTTAAAAACCCAATTTTTATCAGAGTGGTCTCTAAGGATACAGCATTGCCCTATGTCAGCACTGGTTGGAATTATTCACACCCAAGGGATATGAATAATTTGGGAAAGCACTGTGTATGTGTTTTACAGCATTTATAACACAATGCATGAGCACATGACATATCCATCACCCAAAGTACTCTTTTTTAAAGTAATATTGATTTAAAGAAGGTAGAGGTGAGCACCAAAGATGATGTTAAAAGCTTTTTATACCCAAGTCACCTTGACATAAATGGAGTTTTGGAAATGTTTTATGCACAACACATCTCCTGACTCCTAAATTGTCACTTCCACAATCTGAAAGTTCACTCCGAGCGTCGACTCTGATGACAAGAAGAACAAGTATGGAGGAGAAGCACTGGACAGATCAAAGGCGGTCCTGCGGCCCTCCGCGGAACGCCCGCTTCCACCTCTCCCAGAGGACGAGTGACCTGCCCGCCTGCGTGACTCTGATCTCCTCCACATGTCTGACTACTCCACTCTATGTCAGCTTTAATTGGCCATTACAGAAGCCTTGAGTTAGAGCCATAACCATGATTGTCCAACATTATCCTTGTCACTTATATTGGTATACAACCTTTCTACTTGTTCCTGTTTGTCATTGAGCCGTAATGGATGCAGACTCTTCATGAATGGTGAAACCAGATGAAGTACATCATTACTCCATACATGTTCTCTGACCAGATCGTTTATTGAATAGTAGTTTAATACAGTATGCTCACATCCTGTAAACTAATAATACTCAGAGAGTTTTGCGGCTTCTATACATCTTTGATTTGCAGATGAACTAAGACATGGAGGGACAACTCTACTTAGAAAAAATGTTACAACTGTGTGACCTTCATTGTTTTATCTTTTCTAAAGAGATAATTTCACATAATCACAAGTTTACAGTGTTCTGTATAAAGACGTAGTGGCTTCTTGGGATCAAGTAGTTGGTATAATGCTACATCTATATCGGCATGTGATTCAAGAACATTGGACTGATGCTACACTGATACCAGTGTGAGACCATCATCTACAGTTGGAAGAGTCTTGGTGCAAATAGTCAAAATAATGCAAATCTTGTGAATTTCGCTCCAGGTTTTTTCCTGTTCAGCTCTATTCTGATATATGAAAGACTTGCACAAACCTCAATCATTCAGTTTTTCTTTGTGAACAATTTTCAAATGTTTGGCGCTTCTATGTATTAAAAGGGATGGCATCGATACGTCAAATCAGAATCCCTAATTGTTCAAAGTTCAACCTGGTTAAACTTTTAAAGTGTGTTCACTGGTCACAAGGTTTGTACGAAGAGCCCGAAAACAGTTTTAAAAATCTCCATAACGACACGTAAACGAAAGAGTTCTGAAAGCAGTAGCCTGAAACGCGGATATATGCGTCTTCAGGAAGACTTTACAAATGGTCACTTGAATGTATGTGTGAATGTAGCTTTGGATGGATCTTTTACTTTAATGCAAATGTCTAGACTTGATCCAGTGTTTTATATTTCATTTACATATTTTTTTTCCTGGTTAGATTTGGCCTAAAAAAAAACTTCATCAGAACATCCCTAATATATACTGTATATATACACGTTTTTTTTTGTTTTTGTTTGTTTGTTTATTAAAGGGTATTAGTTAATTCTTTCAAAAAGTATTTTTGGAATCAGTACAAGTCAAATGTCAATTTTGTTTGACTTGTTTCCTGCATTTCTTTGAGTTTCTTTAAATCTAAATTAAAAAAAAATATTGGAAAGGTAAAATATTTTTTGTCATCACACTTTTTGAAAAAATGCAGCAGCTGAGTAGTTGTTCAACTTTCTGCATGCTTCATGTTTTAGATCCAAAATTAATAGTTGTTGCACAGAAAAACAGCACTTACTGTCACCCCCCCCCATAGAACTATTTTTTTCATATATTTATATAAAATCAAAACTTTCTATAAATATACCATTCCTGTTTAAATTTAGCTTGTTTGTGTTTCCTGAAATTAGGCAGAACTGTGACTATTTGCCTGTTTAAATATTTTTTACTAAATATTGCTCTTGAGAATCGATGTATTGGTTCTTTTGAGTATTTTGATGAAAAAGTATTTTTATTTGCTGTTGTTTGTGTAAAATATTGGTCCAAAATACTTGTAAAAATGGATTTAGGTTTAGTGGGTGGCACTTTAGTTTGAGGTCAAAGTTTTTGAGGTTACAGAAACACAATCCAAGAAAAACTCAATGTTGTTAAAAAAAAAGTACAGTTGGACACAATCATGTTGATATTATCCTGGTTTACTTAACAGATTGACACAAATCTGAATATCCGGCCAAATCAGATACAGTAAGCTTCTTTTATTCCCATGTGAATAAAAAAACAAAGAACCAGTTTCTGTGTTAAAAAGTAAAATAAACACAGAAGAGTGAAAAGGCTTTCTCCCCATCTTCTGCTGCATTGAAGCTGCTGTCTGCTGCCTGCTTGTTTTGGTGTCAATAACACCGAGGAGACCGAACACAAACAGCAACAACCTGTCCCTGAATACTCCCTATTAACTTTGAGCAGAGCTGTGACTCAAACCAACTGATTTGCAATTTACTCCTAGCTGGGGGCCAGCGGCAGCTACATTCATTAACATGACTAACACAGCAAACATGCAAAAGCCTTCTCCGGCAGCCTAGCAACAGTGTACCTTACTGAACTGATTACATGCAATTTTATTGCCGTGTTGAGACCGCGAGTCATGAAATAATGAACTTACGTTTTTTTCTTTTGGCTTTAAAACAATCATATCAGAAATCCCTGAGGAGGCTAAAAATACTCAGAGAAGCTTTCAGACACTTTGAAGAGTTTCCATATTTGTTGCTTGAGGAAAGAAGTGCACACCTTCTGCTTTTGCCAAATAACTTGTAACTTTTATTATTGATTTTACACAAATCAAATAATGTTTTCAGGCATTGGGAAGATTAAGAGACTACATTTTAAGTCTTAATGCAAAGTCGATTTAGCTTTAATAAAGCAGTGCAGTATAATCTAGTTTAAGGACCAACTCAGATGAAAATGGTGTTCTTGCATAAATGATAATAAAAGAAAGCTTAAAATAGAATTTCTGACTGGATCCATGTACCTCTTTGTTTTCCTCGTCTGAGCTGGTATCTGCCTCTAAACTGTATGACTAGATAGCTCAAATATTGGTTGCCATTTTAGTTGCACCCGTAATGTTAGGTTGGGGTGTAAGTTAGTGTAAACCAGGGGGGGTCAAACAAATGGTCCCATGGTTAAATCCAGCCCAGTCATGAAGATAAACATATAAGGATGTTGGGAAAAAAAAGTAAGTTTCATGTCCATATTTGTGCAAGTTATGGTTATTTAAAGAAATGGCAGCATTTCTGCCACTAGGGGAAGCAAAGGAAAAGAAATACCAGCATAACAAGAGATCAAGAAATAAACTAGGGGCCTCTGGTCACATGCAAGATGGTGCCAGAAACATAGCCGGAAGCGGAAATTTCGCAACTTTAGAAGGTTGCGTTGGTGGAAATTTCCCAAAATTTAGGAAACCCTTTCATAACTTTTTAGAACAATCAGCTTTCAAGGGTGTAATGTGAATTAACTGTGACTGTCAAGCAGTTTAGTGTGCAATATATGAGCTTCAAATGGGACAGAGAACGTTTATACTTTTATTTCTTTCAAGTCAATATTAACAGGTGTTCATATTTGTATAACCATACACGTTTACCTCCGGAGAAAAAGCCGGAGAAATGCCATTTTTTTTGTCTGTGAATCAGCTTAGTCAGCAAAATGCAGATTTTTTCTCTGTGATTTAGCCGATCATTGCTGGTGAAATGCAGTTTTATTTCTGTGAATCAGCTGATGACATAGCCAGTTATGGTATGTCAAAGAGAAAAAAAAGGCCAAAAGCTTTAGATGCAGGGTTCCAGTTGAGGACTTCTGCCCAAGGATTTTAGGTGCAAAGGATATACTGTATATATATATTTTTTTGTGGCCAGCTCCAGCAGGAGGAGGGACTTCTGGCTATTCTTTTGCGAGCGCCATATTTTTTCTCTGTGGCCAGATTCTGAATGAATAAATGAATAAATGAAATGGTTTATTTCAAGCAATCAGTAGATCGCTCCAAAGGGAGTGGGAGGAAGCGAACTTATATAATCCCACCCGGCTGTTTCTTTGCAAGCTCGCGCCACGTCTGGGTGAGATACATTTAGGCTCCCTGCCAGCCTCACCGCTGTTAAGTTCCTATAAAAATGATCAGGTGTGACATCACAATTACCAAAATGTCATTGTCAAAAAGATAACGATAATAATAACAATAACTCTAATAATAATAAATAATTTGTTGTTTTTTTACTACTGAGAAAAAAAACAAAGATATGTTTATGACAATATGTTATTTTGCTATTATGTTACTGGTCCAGCCCACTTGAGATCAGACCGTTTGAATGGGGCCCCCCGAACCAAAATGAGTTTGACCCCCCTGGTGAAAACAAAGGGATGATGGGAAATAGGCGAGACTTCGCCTACTCAGTCCCACTCACAATTTAGGGGAGAATTTCGAATGAACTCCTGCTGCTCTGCAGAAACTATGTCCTAAAAATGTTAATCATAATTAAAAGACGACTGAAATAATTGATATGAAACTTTAAAAAAAAGTTGTCCATAATAGTGATTTAAATAAAAACTATTTTGATTATTGTGTTTTCCACAAGTAGTTTTAACATTATTTTATAATGTTGCATGAGAATAAGTGAAAATACAGCAGCTGCAGCCTCGTTTGAAATAATTTAGTGGGCATAAACTCAGGGATTCATGCTGGGAACCTGACAGAAAATATTAAAAAAACAAATCCAGCTGTGCTTCAACTTCACCGTAGAGCTGCCTCATTGTGCCAATTAAAATAAATAGTGTGGAAGAATTGAGCTTTCCGGGCTTATGATGCTTAAAGAGAGGGCAGCTCAGCTCCCATAGGCTTTTAAATATAAAAGGAACAGCAGCAGTCATGTGTCATTACATGACTCCCTCAGACCCAACAAAGGGCGGCTCTTTGATGGCATTACTGTAACTATTTCTAGTCATCCTGCATAAGGATGTTTATGTTCCTGTTTTTAAACCGTCTTAGCGTGTTTGATGTCCACAGGGGTGTGATAAACACAACTTCAATGATGCTGAAACAGAGTCAGAGACATTATTTTACTAATTATTTGAGGTAGAATCATAAATCAGGTCACAGTGGTGCTCCATTTTGTCAAAGAAGTAGATAATTACAGTTCAGACACTTCTTAAACAAGTGATTTTGAAGACTAAATGTGTAGAAAGTGACATTTTTCTGCAAGTTCATGCAGATTTAAACTCTTCTGAGGCAATCAAAACATTAAAACCTACTGAGAACTAAAAGTCACCTTATATTAAAGGATTATGAGGGAAACATATCATTCATTTTTCATTGATTTAAGATAAAACCAAAATTATTTTTAGAATTAATTATTCTCTTTTAATGTTTTCTGTAGTGTGCAATGAATAAAAGGTTGCTAATTTGGCTTGATATTACATTGGAGTCCTAACCTTATGTTCAACATGACTTGAACTTAAGTCAGGTGGAGTTATGAAATCAGTAGAAATGAAACTCCAGCCAACAATATAATAAATGTGACTACATAACCCTACATTGATACATTAATATAGTAAAATGTAGGGGGAAAAAATGTTTGTTTTGTTATAACAGTATCTCCTGCTTGTTTATTCTTTCGTCCACTCATAACTAAATCTATACAAGGCAATAAACAAGATTTATGTTGGTATATGAGAAAAATGAACTGTTACAGCAAGCCAAAAATGCAATAAATGCAAAATGTTTGTTTCTGAGATTCAGAAAAGCTGCATTGCATTAATATAAACTTGTTGTAATATATATATATATATATATATATATATATATATATATATATATATATATGAATAACCTGTCAATTTAAGGCACTCATGTTCAGCTGTTTCCTAATATTACATTTTCATTTTCTATGAAAACTCATATTTATCAGGTTTTCTTTATATATTTATATAGGTAGTGCTGGACGATATGATTATATTGTGTGGGCAATAGAAAAGTCTGTATCATCACATTTCTCTTCTATTGTTTCTATCATTTTTATTTGTTAATTTATATGGATTAACTTTGGTTAAATTTTTGTCTTTTTTTTAGAGAATAAGAAAAATATACTATATTCTGGTATATTGTGATATATATCCTTATGTTTGTATAAATATATATTGTCCAGCACTAGTGAGAGCAGAGTGAAGAAGTACAGGCTCTGTATTACCAAGAGAATACGACGCACCACGTTTTAAATGCTTTTTGTAAAAATAAGCCTAAAACAAAAAAATACAACATGATTGATTTCCTAACAATTGTTTTTAATTTAGGGGTGTCAAATTATGGAGGTTAATTGCAATTAATTAATTATAGGCATTTTAGGGCATTTTTTATGGTCATTTACGTAAAACTCAAATATTAATCATTAGAACTTCACTCCCATTAAATGTTAAATTTAACATATTTTTCACAAAAGCTGACTATTTACAAACTCGATGGATCATAATGTAGTAATAGATTCATGAACTTTGCTTTTGGAACCTTTGTTTTTAAGAAAAATTATCATCATAAGAAATTAAACAAAGCATAATTTCAGAGGGAAATTTCACCTCTTAGGACTTGTCTTTGTCCAGATTACGAAGCAAAACTTTGTTTAAAATGCAAAAAAAAAAAAAAAGTAGAAATATTTCAATTCCTCCACGGAGTTATATTTCATGCCAGTGTTTAAAATGATCAAATTCACTCAAAAATGTTTAGGAAACTTTAAAATGTCTTGTTGTTGTGATAAACTGTGGAATGAGGATATCAACATTTAAATTATGGTATTAGTAGGAAGTTTGTGTTCAATATTTTTTTATTTGCTCGGAAAAGTATTTCTAATGTTTTTTGTTGTAGTAAACTAGTTCACTCTGGACTTGTCATTTTTTTAAAGTTGTCTTTTAGTCATTTACTGCACTACATTGTCACAAATTTAAATAAAATAACTCAAAATATGACTTTTCTCTGCATTTATTTGGCAAAAAAATTTGGAATTAAAATATATTCATTGGATTAATTAATTATGGGTCATGAATAATTAGTTGCATCAAAATTAATCGCATGACAGCACTCTCTTTTTACCATAAATTACCATGGTATAGGCTCTTCAAGGTGTACATTAACAGAAATAAATGGACTTAGATGGAAGTAACAAGAAATCGTGTAGTGTCAAAGTGGTCTGCACCCAAAGTGTAAAAGCAAAGCTGGTAAATTTGTAACTTTTTTGTCATTTATTGTGTGATCTGAACAGCAATTCGGAACCATCATAAACACTGGGATGGAACCAGTTTCCTGATGAATTCAGATGTTTCACAGCTACATCTGTAGTATATTTAGGTCCAAGCGTGGATATTGTTCAAATTTTGTTCAAAATGAGGCACAGATTTTTCTGTAATTTCTTTCCTTTTTTATGTTTTCTTCTAAGGGTTTTGCATCTTTACTCTGACCAAAAAAAGCTTTGCAAAAAAGCGTCACTGCAAACAGACTTCAATGTCGTGTGATTGACTTTGTTGGTTGGACTGGAAGCAGACAAGCAGAAGTAAACCCGAAATTCTTGGCTAAAAGCAAAAATTCTGGTTTTCTCTGGATGCAACCTGGAATTTCAATTAACTCCCTGACCAAAACTGTTGTCAGATTTTGTTACAAGAACGTTACCGTTCTTTAAATCCTCACACAGTCTGATTCTTTATCCAAATTTGGCCTCAAAAGATCTGATTTCATCAAGAAAATTTAGTGTCCAGCACACATCGGAACCTTCTCCAAGGGGAATATAAAGCAAAATATTTTTCCTTTTTTTTGTTTTTTTTTTTCCTCCAGACAAATCCATGTTTTTCTCCACATTCCCCTTTATGTCAAGCAGAAACAATAGCAGGCAGCAGCGCTGCATCTTCAGAAGCCGCCCACCACCTGCTTACTCAAGCAGAGCCACCGCAGGACAATCCGCACTATGCAAATGACAAAAAACAACAGAGATGAAGATCTCTAATGATGCTTACAATGAGAACTCGCCAGCCTTCTGCTGATCTTGTGCAGAAACATGAAACATAAACACAGTGTCGCACAATAAATATGCTTGTTTTTGTTGCTTTTTTTTCTTTAACAATCAGATTATAAAATTACAGACATAAATTTATGAGTTTTTCTTCTCTTTTCCCAAAGTCTCCAAACAGTTGAAAAATTTGGTTGGGCTTTCATGTTTAGCAAAATGGGACATCATTTTCTTTCCTAATTATGTCATTAATTTAAGCAGCAATTCATTAACTAAACTGGGCCTGTAATTTTTTTCCCCGCATTTACAAGTGCATTTGATAATTTATTATGTTCTGCAGGGTTTGCCAAATTAAAAGCCTTTAGTAATTAAGCAGTTTTTACTGAATGTGGCACTGTCACTGTCAGATTAAGTACTTGAAATCGAGTTAAATATGGTTTATAACATTTTGTATTTTATGTACATCTATGGGTGAATAAAAAATAAAAAGGAAAACTTGGGTGTTAAAGGATTAAAAATATACAGACTCTTAGAGAGTGGACGTCTTGCAAAGGTATTACACCACTAATGCATAAGCCAATTTAGCAGTTATAGTGGAGCTGGTTATTAAAATAATGCATTTTGTCGTACACGCACCCAATAGCACGTTAGCCCTGACAAAATCTACCTATTATAATACATACAGTACATATATACATATTTATGTACACACACACACACACACACACCCACACATATATATATATATATATATATACACAAAATACACCATTGTTCTACCAATTGACTGCATGTCGGCCATCTTTACAATGGCTGCCATTTTTATTTTACTTGTGGCTAACGTGCCTTTCTGAAAAATGATACCTTAAGGTACATTTATGCCAAATTTTGTGCTTGTGACACAAATTCACAATTTGTCTGAAACCAGCCTAATCAACTCTGCTCTGATTGGAGGATCACAGGTTCTGTTGCCACCTTACAGCACATCAATGTGTTGGGATAGACACTGAATTCCACATCGCTCCTGGAAGTTATAGGTTGGTGCCAGTGTAAAGCAGCGGAGCAGCCATCAGTGTTTGAATATTTGTGTGCATTAACAGGCCTATAAGTCTGGATTTGCCGTGTCTCAGGTCCCAAACCCTCGCGAATAAGGGGAAATACTGTATAATGTAGAGAATGTATTTTTCTTCTTTTTCTATGGACCTACAACCAATGGAGGACTATAAATAGTTCCAGTTGGTCTTGCTAAATGGGTCCAATTTATAATAGAAATGTTCAAAAGTCCAGTGCGGTCTGGACCTCTCAGTGGAAATGAGGCATATGGGTCTTCAAGAATGATGAGTATATGCCGTTTACGCCTTTAACATACCAGTTCACAGAGCCTCAAGTCGTGTATGTAGAGGAGCACTATAGTGAACAACATGTAGTGCACTTGACTTCAAGTATAGAAACGTTTCGCCACTTGTCCAAATAGCTACTTGGACAAGTGGCGAAAAGTTTCAAGAAGAGAAGACAAGTCCAGATGACATGAGTCATATTGAAGATGTGGATGAATGAGAATTTTCATCTATGTGTTGCTTTTGAATTGTGTTTGTGAAGCATTCATTTATTAAAAATTGTTATGATTATTTTGACAAGTTTGTGTCTATAAGTGTGGGTGACCCTGCAGCAGAGTGGAGACCTGTCCAGGGTGTAGGGCCTACCCCACCTTCAACAGGTACTGAAGATGGATGAATAGTTAAGACTTGCAGTTTTTACACTTTTTGCCAAAAGCTTATGCCATTCCATTAGAAAAGGAACTAAATCCCAACCTAGATTATGCAAAAAAAAATCTCTATTGAATAAATATGTCTGTACATGACACTAAAGATGGAGAAAACTAGTATTTTATTCACTTAACGGTTGATAAAGTATTAGATCAAGTAAAGTCTGAGATGCCATTAAAGTTCGATATGCTCTAAGCAAAACAATAAAATAAAAAAAAATCAGATGCAATTTAAAAAATGGCAAATACTTCAAGTTCAAAACTTAAAAAATGGAAAAATATGCATGCAAAGAAAAAGGATTGATAATCTAAAATAATTGACTATAGTATTTCTGAAGTTCATTACATTTTAATAGACAATTATAATAGCCTTAGGGATATACTTTCTTTTGGAGTTTCTTAGCAAGTTAATACAAAAAAAAAGTAAACAATCAACAAAACATATATATTAAAAAAAAATGAACAACCAAACAAGTTTAACAAGGACACATACATAAGCGTGAGATCAAAGTCTGTCAATGAAATGTACAGTTTGTATTAATTCCAGGTCATATTTATGCATATTTAGGTATACTAACGTCAATGAATGTTGGGCCCTGTCATGATAGTTTTTCAGTCATGATTGACTTAATTGCTTTTATTATATGTGTCAGACTGAACTGCACAAGCAAAAATACTGCTCGCTTGGTGGCTTTGTAGTTATTCTATTTGGTAAAACTTTATAGATTAAGTGCTCTGTTAGTATTGATGACATTTTCAATTGTTCATTTCCAGTGGCAACACAGTCTGGATCTGATTTGCAGCACAAACACAGACGTTTAAACGATCGGAGTGTGTTCTTCTCTAATTGTTCTCATTGATTCGTTGGAGCAAAGCTATCTGAAATGCTGGAAGAACCACCGAAGTGCACCTTTTTTATATCAGCTTTTATGTGACAATGTGTAATTTTACACACAGAAACCATTCAAATACAGATGATGTTTCATTTCCAACAGAAATCCAAATAATCACAGCCCTTAGTATATTGATAGACGGCCATTTTATGGTAATAATCTTCAGTAAATATTATTAGCAGAAAAATGCCAAACAGGAGCTTTTAGTGCCACTGATTTTAAGACCAGAGAAAGAGTAGACATGATTCTTTAACTCAGACGAGTTTTTGGCGATTCACATGCAACAAAACACAAAAAACATCATGAAAGGTCAACAGCATAAGACTAACCTGACTGATACAAAAACTAGCAGTGATCTGATCCCCCAAGAAGTTATGTTAAGGTCATGTCCCACTGCCGCTATATATAATTTTGCGCAGTTTCCACCCAAGTAATTTCGGTGTTTTGTGATATATGTGTGGTGTATGCGTAATTCATAAGTGTTTTTTGCATTTGTTGATGTGCGTCGAGGGAGTTGGTCGATAGATCTTTATCACTTTGAGTTGTTCAAAATATTTGGTTGGTTGAGAACTACGCAATTTATTCATATTTTATGTAGTTTATCTGCAATTAATAAATAAAATGTATGTAATTGTGCATGATTTTTGCATTATGCATACACAAATTTCTGGCTTTCCACGACTGTTTCGCTTATGTCCACATAAATAAGACGACCTGGTCGTTGACAACAACATGGCGTCAAGACGGCGCCAGAGACTCATTAGCCAGAAGCCATAGACCGAAGTTCCCCTAGAAAAACTCCAGAACCGGGTTGTGGTTAGGGCTACAGTTAGGAATCTTCTAGGACAGACTCTGCTTCTGTTGCAACATTTCCACTTTCATGACTTCATTGATGTGTTTGGATGCCATCTTGTCTGCAACCAAGTCCCCTACAATCTGTCACCTCTCCAGTACTCTATACAAAACGGGGGTGTTTCAGGTCTCTTAAAAACTGTTGTGGGCCAGGTGTTTAATTAAAACAAAGGATCGTAAGGGACCGTGTCAGTTGCTGATCACAGTGCTGATCACAGTGCTGATCACAGTGCTGACATGATGTGATTTCTAACCGGTGCTCCCAATGTCAAAGTGAAGAAATTCAATGAAGCCGGAGTTTACATGTTCTTTGCGTGGCTTATTCATACTTCTTCCAAGGTTTTAACGTGGATCATTTATGAAACATGGGGCAGCAGTGGTGCAGTGGTAGGGCAGTTGACTCCTGATCGGAAGATTGTGGGTTTGATTCCTGCCTTGTGTCGAAGTGTCCTTGGGCAAGACACTGAACCCGACATTGCCTCTGGTGGAAGGTTGGCACCAGTGTTCTAGTGATGGGAATTATGATTCCTTTTACTGACTCGAGTTTTAATGAGTCACTCACCAAAGTGAATCGATTCATTTGAGTCATTTGAATCATTGAGTCACTTGCCCAGAGAGTCCAAAGTAAAACACGCCACGTCCAATTTATTCATATTACTAAATTAATTATGAAAATAATTAAAACAAATCATTGCGTTGTGGGACACAAAGAAAACTTATTATTTAAAATGTTAAAAAAAAGTTCTTTCAATGTATGTAAATTAAATTTCTGGAAAAAAGAAAGGGAAAAAAATAAAGTACAAACAAGTGAACATATTTTTATAACAAGCTAAATAAAGAGCAGAAATCAACTGAGTTTCTGTTAGTTTTCTAGTTAATTACATTATTGGAGAAAAAAATTAGCAAGTTGGATACCAAAGTCAGTTTCAATTTTTAAAAAGTGGTGGAATTGATTAATATTCTTTTATTTGCTTTTCAAGACATAAAATGAAAAATGAATTTAATAATGTGGCAGCAGTTCGTCAGGGCAGAGAAGCAGCTGAGCAGAGGAAGCAGCTCCTCCCCGTCAAACAGGCTGATAAACTAAAGCTAAGCTAAGCTAAGCTAAAGCTAACGCTCCAGCACAATGGATTCCTACAAGCTTCAGAGCGAGGCAGAGCTGCTGAGAGTTTTTTTTCAAACGATTCACCTCCAAACGAGGCGAACTGCTCTGTGATTGGTCAGAGATTTGAGTACTGACTCGATACAGTCCAAAATGAGTTCTCTTCAGTGAGCTCTGAGTCCTGAACGAATCATAGCTGCTCCTCCATGTGTCCTGACTCGTGATTCAGCTCGGAGCGAGGCGCTGTTCGGGTTTCCGGTGAGCTCTGAGTCCTGAATCATGAGTCATCGCTCATTTGATTCAGCTCGAAACGAGGTGAATCAAATGAATCAACTGAATCATATGAGTGGTGACTCGAACACCTGCATTCATCCCGGACTCAGAGAGCAGCTCGCACTCACAACAGCACCTCCGCGAGGGGAGGGGTATGGGAGTGGCCAATAGATCCTCCGGTTGGGAGGGGGAGCAGATTCTCTGGTTGGGAGGGGCCAGGGAGCAGATTCTCCCAAAGGGAGGGGTGACTGAGGAGCAGCAAGTGTTGTCTGTAGAAGAGCGGTGAGCACAGACAGAGCGAAACCAGCGATTCTGTCGTGTTTCAGCTTTGTCTCTGAGGTTTTTAGTACTTCTCACAACGAAGAGAATTAGTGGAAGGAAGTGAGTCAATTAATGAGTCAGTGGGGAAGATGACTCATGATTCTCGAGTCAGTAAAGTGACTCGCGAGTTTTGAACGATTCGTTCACGACTCGCACATCACTACAGTGTTCAGCAGCAGACCCACCATCAGTGTGTGAATGGTCTGTTACTGTAAAGCACTTTGGGGCTTCAAGGAAGGTAATAAAGCGATATATAAGTACAAACCATTTACTTTTTCACTTTTTCTACGGCCACGTATGACCAATTTTTTATCCTTACAGTATTTACCAATTGTACGTAGCAGCAGTTTGACATGGCTTTAACAGTATGCTACACAAAAATACACTGCAGTTTTTCCATGTACATTTTCAGCCTGCAGGAGATTTTTTACAGGAAAAAAGGGCCTATAGAGAGTTGAGACATTTTAAAGCCCGAGCTGTCAACATCCAGCAGCTGTCTGATGAGGTCAAGCTTAAACCTCCAGAGTAGCTTTTTGTTGCAGCACAAACATCGAGTAGTTCTGATTGACAATATGTTCTTGCTTCAGCTTCATAGTAAGAAAAATTAATTCTCAGCGTTTTTCAAGCCAAATTTTTCATACATGTTGCATGGAGACTTGATATGCTGGGATGTGGTGATGTAATATACACATCATAGTGTGCTTAAGTGTGAAAGTTCCCACGCTGTATTGTGACAAGAAACTTTGGGTCGTATCCTTTTGCCTTGGGACTGTCTCTCAACAAATCCTGGAGGGGATTCCCAAAGTGCTTCCAAAGTAGACAGTCGTGTTAAACCTGTTTCAAACGTGTTTGAAACTTTTTTTTTTCTATTTCAGTATACCATATGGTGTAAGAATTGGTGACCTCTGAGCAACTATTAGCGTCTGTGCACAACGCCGTCATGCAAGTTTCATACAACAATCACACAGTACACTAGCAAACCTCTCTGGATTTTAGCCCAGACTTCATTGGAAATCTATGAAATATTTGTGCAGCACAAATTCTTGGAGTTAATTTGCAACACATTTTCTTGTAGCTTAAATTTGAATTTGTCCTTTTTTTTATTTTAAATGTATTCCTTCCTGTTAACCAAATTAAAAAAGGATTTTAACTACTAGGGAGCTGCTAGAGGCATAGATGATTAAAAGGGTCAGAAATTCTAGTTTTCTGAATACAGACTACGTAATTTGTCAAATTTAGACTCTACCTCTGATAAATCAGCTACAGATCATTAAAAGATACATATATAGAATGGTTTGGGATCAAATAGAAGAAAAACTCATCTGTGAACTGAGAAAAAGTGCATACTGCATGGCTTTTTTCAGTCTGGCCGTGCGATCCGAGACCTGAACAGAATGGGACTTTTTATTTCATATATCTGTAATACAAAAGAAATGCATCAAATGGTTAGCAAAACCTCACTGATAGGCAAAAAAAAAAAAAAAAAAAGTTTGAATTGACTTATTTATCGCTCTTTAGTTTAAACTTTGATAAAACTAATTTTGTGCTTAATTAGTACACTATAAAATGTGAAACACCGAATCAATGAACTAAAGTTCTGTAATTTGTTACATTTATAAATATTAGCTTTTGTCAAATTAAGCGGCTAAATTGAGTAAACTATCACCTCAAAACTTAAATTTGATGAAAACGAATAATTTTAAATGTAAAAGAAAAAAAAAATTAAATGTAACATATTACAGAACTTTTGTTAATTATGTTTACCTTTTTTCAGTGCATGTTTAAAAATGCTGACCTCACATTTTTGGACATATAGTAGCAGTTACCGCCAAAAAACTATTATCCAACTTGAAACAGTTATCTGTGGAGCCCTTGGTAAAAGCTTTTACTGCTTAATCTTTTCTCTTGTCAATATTATAATTTCTCCTTGTTATATATATTGGGATTTACAATCCTTACTTATCTGAGTTCCATATTTTGAAGACATCTCATCTTCATCTTTATTTCCCCTTGATACCTGAAGTGCACTCAGGAGGCGAGATCAATAAGAGATCGGGGCCTGGGGGAGGATTCGATGCATCTGGTGGAGAGGTCGGGGCGTCCATTTTCAGACGTGCACAGAAAGTCTGCGGCTCTAACACACACAGCACACGCAGACAGATTTATCCATCTGCAGCCTGAAAATGCTCATGCACTAATGCTCGCAGCAGGCACTGATAGACTTTGATAGATGTCACCAATGCTCGTCGGCGATGGAGTATCTGTAGAAATAGATACGATGACATACAGAGGAGATGACTGGGAACAAATATATCAAAAAGCCAAATGTCTTCTTCCAGGCAGAGAGAGGGCGGCTTGGAAATGCTCCCGCCAGGTGGGGTGTATGTTGAGATTCCATCAAAATGTGATCACCTCTTATAGAAAAGTGGTGGAGCATATAGAAATGATTTCTTTTCTATTTTCTGTAGACAGTTTTTTTTTTGTTTTTTTTTTTCATGCGCATTTTCAGGCAACAGTCCGTTTGGTGCAGGCAGAAAGGCAACTGAACCAAACGCCAATGTCAACAATGGCGGGTGTAACATATTCTCATTTAGATCACTTTAGGATTCTGCTCCTCGCTTGCAAAGGTGTCAATAATTCAACACCTCCATCCCATCCTGTTCTCCTTCACTCACACACACCCTAACAAATAATGAGATATTCTTCTGCCCTTCATCCATCTGTCCTCTTTTCCTCGTTGGAATTTTAACCACTTAATGCATCTAAAGGTTTGTACCTAAAAACTCCTAAAAGACCCTTTTTCAAGACGATTTAAAGCAAAAAGTTTTGTAATGTCCACTACAAATATAAGTCTATAAGTGAGTATACTAAAGCTTAATTTTTACATACTTTCTATACTGTAAACTTGGAATATTCCAATTTAGTTTGAAGAAGTATTCATGTATACTTCCTAGAAACATGCTTTATTATATATACTCGCTATACTTAAACTCAATTATACTTTATTATTTTTTTATTGATTTTTCAAGCTTTATTAACATTAACCCAAATCAAAAAACAATGACGTAACACCACAGGACAGGAGGCAGTTCAAATGATACAGCATTGTAAGTTAAATAATCATAAAAATAATTACAGATGAGTTCAATTAATCAAAGTTGGCCTGTATATACCTGAGTAAAATCAAACAATATAATTAGAAATGTTAAGAAAAGATTCCTTTAACAATATAGATACACTTCGGTAAATTTGTTATTTTTTTAGACTCAAAGTAGAAAATAAAAGGCTGTGATGTTATGTAATATGTCTCAAATGTTCAAGTTTCTTCTACCCAATTTTTAAAAGATGGAGGGGCTGTTTTCTGTAAAAATAAAACTTTAAGTGTACTTCTTTAGAAAATGGAGACATCCATTTTAAGCAAATTTTTTAAAATTTACTCAATGTAATTATTGTGATAGCTTAACAAATTATGCAGAAAAAAATACATTTTTAGGCAAAACTAGTCAAAAAATGTGTTTTGTATGAACCATCTTTATTTGCATTTTTGTCACCACTCTACTCTTAGCAAAAAGTAGATTATTTATACGTTTTTTAATATGTATACCACATAAATAGTACGGTTTTATATATATATACATTCAATTTAAAAAGCTCCAATTTAATATCAAGAAGTATGAAGTTAGTTTACTGCATACATGACATAGTAGACTTGTCATACTTGTATTCAACTACACTTAACAACACAAACTGTGTACTTCTTTTGCAAAGGGAAAATGCATTTTAGGTCATTTTAGGACATTTACACAATGTATTTTTTTGTGATATTTTGTGAACAAAATACACAGAAAGAAACATTTTTTCTGTAAAATTACAGTCAAAAATATGTTTTGTACTGTCTTTACTTGTGTTTTTTAGCCACTCTACCCATAGCAAAAAGTAGATCATCTTTATTTTTATATATTTATACCACATAAATAGCATGCTTTATATATATATATATATATGTTCAATTTAAAATGCTCAAATTTAATCTCCAGAAGTAATAATTTATTATACTTCCTACATTACATTTAGATGGTCTGTAGTAGAATTGTCCAACTTGTACCCAACTTATCGGCATAAACCGATGTGTACTTCTTTTGCGAAGGGAAAATGTGTTTTAGGTAGATTTTATAACATCTAAACAATGTGTTTTTTGTGATAGCTTTACAAAATATGCAGAAAAAAAAAAACATTTTTTAAAGTAAAATTTGTCAATAAACGTGTTTTGCAGGAACTCTTTTCTTGTATTTCTGTAGCTACATTACCCTTACCAGAAAGTCGACTATTTAAAGGTTTTTTTTTAATATATGTACACCACATTAATAGTACGGCCTACATTTATTTATATATTTCAATATATATGTTAAATTTTAAATGCTCCATTTTAGTCTAAAGAAGGATTAAGTTAGTATGCCTCCTACACTAGATTTAGATGGTCTGCAGTAGACCTGCCATACTTTAAATCAACTAAATTTTATAACAGAAACTTCAAGTGTAGTTCTTTTGCAAAGGGAAAACATATGTATGTAATGCTTTAGAACATGTACACAATGTGTTTTTTTGGTGATAGCTTTACAAAATATAGAGAAAAAAATATATTTTTTAGTAAAAGTATGTATTGAAAAGGGGTATATACTGTATATATATATATACATAAAAACTACGATTTATGTAAATTTCGTTCACACACCAGTTATTTTTTTAAATATAAATAAATAAGTCCATATTAATTTGTATTTAATTTCTTTTCTTCAAGTACATAATATGAAACTGTCACAAATGCCATTTTGCACATGTGTACATGGTCAAGAAGATAAAATCAACATTTATAAAATCACATTTGTTTTTCAACGTGTCCCTGTAGTGCGTAGCAAGAAAAAAAAAATAAAAAATTCATCCTCATCATGTCTGCCTTCATTGTGACAGCACACAAGCTTTAGATGTGGAAAACGATCGCATGTTTCCTGTCAGGGCTCGGCTGTTCAATGCCATCTCTGTGCTTTAAGGTATCACAGGAGCTTTAATCATCAAACATTTGCTTCTTGGCTTGAACTAAAAATAAAAAAAAAATAAAAATGGAGACAGATCTGGTGTAATGTCAGCTGCATGCTGCATGAAAATTGATTCAACTTGTCTTGTTTATATTAGAAGCATAAGCCTGAAATTGATGATGGAAAATTGGGAGAAATCACTAAAAAGACGCCATTTGACCCAATTTATCCTATCCTTGTTATGTCGGCTGATATTTAGACTTTTAGAAACAGATTTTGTTTGTTTTCAGTTTTTCATATTAAGCATACTAATCGCAGTTGCTAAGGTATCTTCACGATGCCAAAAGAGACAAAAGAAAAGTTCCTTAATTGCACAGAGAAAGAATATCATTCTGCCTGTAATCATCACAGTAGCATGAAACACATTCATTGGTGGAGAAAGTTTTCCACTTTTCTACTGAGCTTTTACTACCTGGGTAGAAAGAACCAAAAATAAAAGAAATGACAGAAGCTCCATAATGTTTATCTCCATCCTCCATTTCTATCTACAGGTTATAGCATCCTCAGATTTTTTTTTATTTTTTGAGCAGCAATTGATTGTGTTAACTAATAGAATCAAGATGGATTTGGCCCAGTTTGAAGGTGGACCCATTCCAAGTCAAACTCTTTAGGACGGTGTGTTTAATGGCCACTGAAAACAGGCTGTGCGCTTCATGGGAATGTCCCCATTTCCAGGAGATTTAATTTTCCTGCAGAGGGTTATCAGTCGGCGTGTGGATGAGTCCCCAGGTTCCAGGCCAGAATACAGACAGAAAAACTGTAATATAAAGCGCTATGAGCTCCAAGATGACAGAACTTTTACAAAACAATATATTATGAGACCAAAAACTACCATATGACCAAAAACTTTATATGTGTTTGTAAAAATATAGTTGTGATAGTTTTCAATAATAATTTTCAACCAAATTAGTTGAAAATTTGCTCAAGTAGTTGCAGTTTTTTCCTTTATTATTATTATGCAATTTTATGTGAACGCACAAAAAAACCCAATAATATATATTTTTTCCAAAGAGTATTTCTTTTTAAATATTTCTTTAAATGTTTTTGCCAGAGCAACTGTGATTTTTGAACAAATATATGATCACAACATGCTTGTTTTTTTTTGTTTGTTTTTTTAGACACACACATAAAAAAAACCCCATAATAATCATGTTTATGTTCAATTGTAACAACAAAAAAAGTGAACCTTTTAAATCTGTATTATTTTTTTGTTTTGTCTTAATACAAAATGTAACTTTTTATTTTTGGGTGAATAAATCATTTCATTTTAGTAGCATAGTGCAGAAGTGCTGTCGCTTTAACCCAATGCATTATGGGAGATGGAACTTGATTGACTGATTGGCGGAGACAGTTGGAGGGGTGGAACTTTTCCAAAAAAAACAGGCTAAATCGCAGGACCATCATTCATTGGAATCAAATAAACACAAAGCAAATAAGTATTTTATGGTCTTTCAAATTCTTAACTCTTCAGTGTTTATCAAGGCCCGTTTGGATGAAAACAGAGCCGATCTCCTGCGGCCCGTTTCAAGAAGCAGGTTTTGTTGGAACTCTGAGTTCGTGAACTCCAAATTCGGCAAAACTCTGAGTTTTCGGTTCCAGAAAGAGGGATAACTCAAACCCGGGAAAGTGGGCGAAACCAAGCCCGTTCCAAGAAGCGGGTTAAGCTGAACTCAGAATCAATCACTATGGTAACTGAGTCTGTGAACGAAACCTGGTCGGTAGCAGGTTTTCTTCAGGAAACTTAGAGTTCTCTGAGGTCTCCGCCCCTTTTTAAAGTGAAAGATGATCAAATATGAGTTCCTCATGAACATTTTGAGAACATTCACGTTAGAGACGTCACGTTTTCACCACGCAGAAACCAAAATGGCATGTTCATTCATAGAGGATCACGTAGAGAGGAGGCTGATTAATCCAGAGGAAATGTTATTTACGTCGGTAGAGGATTTGGAGGACACGAGTCGACTGACTGCAGTTTACCAATTCATTTTTATTTCAGCAATATTATAAATAGTGAGTTTTTCCAGGGACTCGCTATTAAAAATACAGTCTTCTTTTCCTTATTTTAGACCCATAACAATAGGAATAAAGGAATGTCAAACGCCGGAGAACTATCTGGACTGATCCACCGTCCAGTACTTCCGTCAGACATTAGCTCAATTGACAGCAACGCTGCCTCCCGCTGCATAGGTGGTGAGTTCGACTCCCGGCAACGGAAAGTTATTTTTACGTTTAAAAAAATTCGGCGAATATTTTTTAAGTCTTGACAATTAAAATTAAATAAATACTTTTTTAACATATGCCAGGCAGCTACAGTTTCTTTTTAGCGTGCAGTGATATCCGTGTGTGTAGGTGGGGGTGGGGGGTTAACAAACTGGTCATTCATGCGATTACAGAGATTACTGGTTAAATTAGTAACAGATCAAAAACCACTCCTTACTCAACAAGAGACAAAACAACCTTCCTGACATTATTTATTCATTATTAGAAATAATTCAAATAACTGCAGATATTTTCTCTCTGTTCTACCGCTGCAGCTGTGTTGCTTTTCTTGATTAAAATGTTCTACTATAGTCGGCATATGCTTGAAGGAACTTATCAATCTCCGTCGCCGGAAGTACGGTAACTCAGATGTTTGTCCCCGTTGCCATGGTGAATCATGCTGTCTTTGCTCCATTGATCAGGGCTTTTTATGGTCGCGACGCTCACACCTGATTCTGGTTCTGACAACTTCAAGTTGATTGAATCAAACATTTTCAGCTGTTCTGAAACCGAAAACCCTGAGTTTGAGAATTTAGAGTCCAGTGACTCTAAGTTCAGGTTTGAACTCTAAATTTGTTGAACCTGCTTCTTGAAACGGGCCCCAGGTGATAGAAAATGCTTTTAGATCAGTGAAAATGAATAATTTCCCACGGCACACTGGTTGAAAAGCATCAGTTTAGCCAATAAGGAGCTTCAATTGCAGGTTCAATGGCTAGTCCCGCCCACAACCCAGATTTGTATTTCTAATGAGCTGCTGCTGTTAATACAATAAGTCTTAAAAAACATTTTTTGATTTTGGCCAAAAAAAACCTTGTTAGTAAAACATCACCGATATGGTTAGAGCTGAACTTTAATGGTTAGCTATGTCCGAATTTCCACCTTAATCCCAACTAAAAACTATACAGTGCAGGATTGTTTAGTGGCTTAGATTTTAAAAAATAATCCAGACACCAATGCTCACGATGTTATTTTTTTAAAGGTCACCAATTTTACAAAGTGAAAATCTAATAAATACGAGCATTTTCCGACATCTATTTATGACTCCACAGTTTTAAGGATGGTTTATTAGAAAAATTACATTTGAACACTTTTCTTTAATTTTTTTTGTCAAAAAAAGTTTAAAAAACAATGCATTGTGGTCTATATTCACCAACATAGTGAGCATCGATGCATACTGTTTTTTTGCAAAGACTTCTGGGAAATTTCAATTATGAAATCTTGGAATTGTGAATTCGAACGGCACTATAAATGGTGAATGCTCTATATATTGAGTAGTGAAGGAATTCGTTCACAGCCTCAAAGTTCAAATCTTCGTAAAAGACATAAATCCAGGATTATAGAATGAAAACAAAAATCTCGCATTTAAAGATTGAGCACATTCTGCACAGGAGACACCAAGGTAATAGACTGAAAAGGGTCTACAGCCAATCAGGAGGCACGATACCCAATAAAAAGATACATAAAAAGAACATAATGTCCAATAAAACAAAAAAAAACAGTCAAAATTGTACTAAAAAAAGCTAGATTGAACAAAGGTGACCCGCATTCTAGCGACGGAACAATGATAAATCAAAATAGTTAAAAATTGAGTCTAGACTTCTGAACTTCAAAACAAACACTTGTTATTCATGAGAATCCTATAAATGTATGAGGTCTGCTGTACACCTGCAGTCTCATTACAGAGCCGTGAAACGTGAAGTCCTCAGTGATCAAACAATCGGGTCCTGTGGGGACTCGCAACACGCGGCTCTCCCACGTTCTTCAAGAGCAAATTCACATCACGTTCTCACTCACTTTTAGTCCATCGCTGAACCTTAAACACACAGAAATATTTGCTCATATGCACACACACATGCCGGATTCCACATCCCGAGTATTGATTCACTCTTCCCACACAGAAACATAACTCGAGAGCTTTGTACAACTATCACGTAAAAGAGGAAAAATAAAATAATCAAAGATTCAATGCAGGCAGAGACCCATGATGACGCACTTTAACGCACACTGTGGTGGTGAGGAGACGTACGGAGGAAGATTTGGTGCAAGAGATTTAACAAGAAGATTATTTTAAAAGACAGTGGAAATGGATTGAAAGAGAATGGATCAGTGAAGCAAAAAAAGAAGACAGTAAGAATGAAAAGTAGTAGGAGAGAAAAAAAAAAGAAAAAAGAGTGCGAGGATGTCTCATGTAAAGAGGATGCAATAAGATTTAGTTTTACATTCTGTTTAAGTTGGGAGACAAAAAAGCTTATAACTGGAAAAAAATAAAATCATTGAAACCGATGAAATTGCAGAAAGTAACTGAATTTATTGAACACATTTCATTCAAAAATGAAAATCTAGAAAGTTTTAATCTGGTTTTAGTTACTGATTGGTTAATTATGAAAACATAACCCTTTAGTTTGTATTTTTTTTGTATTATTTCAGATAAAAATTTAACCAATCAATCTAATGATTTTGCTTATTTTTTTTTAGAAATTTTAGTTACACCCAGCTTCATCAAACTGATTAACACAGAGGCACATCTGTGGACATGCTGTCATCGTTGCTATGGAAACAGGGACGAGAAACTATTTTAAAGACCAACTTCTAAGAATACTAAAAAAAGTTTGGAATTTTTATCTAGTAGGTACTGTTAATAAACAAAATACAGCCTTTAGAGAGACAATAAAACAGCCGTGCTATAACTTCACTGAGTGGATCTTAGAAAGTGGTTTGTTTAAATCCAAATTATTAAACAGGTCACCATTGTTGGAACAGCAGATCTATGTGTTATTCTAAAAAAGAATAATGTTTTTGTCCTTTGGTTACGGCGAGGCATCAGCACCTTTTTGAAACCATGTAATTTTCAGCTCCCACTAGCAACACAGAACTGCAGATCAGAGCTGAAGAGTCAAGTCAGTGTGGACAAGGGTTAATGTTGATCATCCCAGCTTGATTCAGACAAGAAGTAATAATAGGTGGTAAAAAAGGTCTGTGCCCACCGTTAAAAAAAACAAAACAAAAAAAACCTGAAATTTCTGCACTTTTAACTCATGTATAAGAAAGAAATAAAGGACTTGCAGTTAGAAATTCATGGGTTAATTTTCCTCAAACTTGGGTATTCTGGTAAAACAAATCGTTTTTATCTGGAATATTGCATAATTAGTGGTTAAAAGAAAAACTTAAGCTTTTTCAAAAAATTCTAGACATTTGAAAATGTTACAAAAAGTCTTATAATCATAAATACCAAAGCTGATAAAAGTAAAAGACTTTGACAACTTGATGTACTTAAGGCTAAAACTGGATCATAATATTCTGACAATTTCCTATCAAAATAAAAGCATGATGGGAAAATACATTCAGAAATTAAAATGTTATGACTTTTGTTTAGGATAAACATTTTAGAATAAACCATTTTTGTGAAATTCTCACCGTTAACTTAAAAAAAACATGAAGAGTAGCATTTTTTTTAAATAAATACAAGTCAATAAAGAAAATATTTCTTATAATTTTTCTTTGAACTTATACATATGAATGCAAGATCTTTCTGATTTTACATTAAAGGAAGAAAAATCAAAAGTTAAAATATGAACAGATGAAAAGTGGTATTTTAAAACTTTTAACAACATCTTACTGATATATGCCGGTTTGAGCGGTAAAACTGTGTAAAAATAAGACAAGTGGTTTGAATTAACACACTTACCTTTGTTCAAAGAAGAAAAAACTCACAGACGTCAGTCCCTAATTATCAGGTATTCACATGGCTGCAGCTAAATTCAATTAAAGCTTGTGGATGAGGTTAACATGACCTGCTTTGCACATTTTTATAAAAGAGCTTGTTATGTGAACTGTCACATTCAATCCTCTTTAAGATTTGAAGTAAGCATATCCAAAAAAAGAAATAAAACATTCAAGGAGCTGCAGTCATTTATGGGAAAATTGCCCTACGAGGGGTTAAAGGAGAACTGCCAGAATCCTAAAAATAGTTTTTTTTACTATAGAAACAAATCTCTAAATTCTCATCATGTTTAAAGCAGACAGAGGATTACACCATGTACCTATTTTAAAAGCCAAAAGGAGGACAGAAAGCATGTTTTCCAAGTTATCAAAAATGGACAAAATAACATCTGAGTCCCATTGGCAGTCATCAAGATGCAATCTGGCTGAACCGCAGCAGCTACAACTCCAGCCATTTTATTCAATCAATGTTGTCCAAACAGAAAAGGCACAATGTGCCGCCATAATGACTTTCTGCTCCACTTCTCCAAAGACAAGCACCAGGTTGGCACAACAGATTCAGCAAGTAACAAAGGAATCCTTTTTTGCTTGTTTTCTAATCAAAAACTACAACAAAATTGTACGTGTTGTAAACAATGCTGCATTCATTTGAAATCAGAACAAAAGTCACTCAAAGTGATAGTTTTTCAATCAAGGCTAAAATTTGGAAGTACCGATACAAATTCAGCTTTTAATTTTATTTATTGCTTGTATAGTGTCACAAAAAATAAAAGTAATTTTAGAAATTCTCCTGCAGATCAGATGTCAAAATGATGCCCTTCCTTTATGGTGTGTATTAAATGCATACCACCCAATATCATCTCTTGATTCACTTTCTTCTGTATGTTAGCTTCAACAATAGTGAATGCACCATTACACATACCGTAACTCCTCCACTGTTAATGCTATCATCACGAGTCAGCTGAATCTGACACACTAAAACAGCTTTTCATTTTGGCTTAATGTAAAGAGTTGCTCCACGACAGAATGAGGCAATATACAGTATATTATATACAGGGAGAATAGTCAACAGAATGTAAACACTGAAGCTCCAGTGTTAAAGGGTTAACTCATTAATAGTTTGGTGAGTGTTCACTAGTGCTACCACAAATGATTATTGTAAGAGTTGACTGTTCACCGATTATTTTTTCGCTTTTCGTAAAGCACACATCATTAGCTTTAAACTAACTAAAACTAAATATATAGCATTACCTGGGATATTTCTAGTGTGAATGCTGTTTGTGAATTTGGCCGCTGAAGATGCTAGTGCTGATAGCTGAAAATGCTGAAATTGATATCTGAAAACACTGACTTTTATAGATG
>NC_050522.1:22573550-22596893 GCF_002922805.2 Oryzias melastigma | reverse complement strand
AAAATGCAACATTTGAACATGTAAATACTTTTGCTCTAGTGAAAATCACCCGGCGGTTCTGCTCTAGGGTTAAAGAACACAAAGTCAAACAGAATGAACCTGTTTGGATTTAAAAACGTAGGAAATCTTCCCACTTTGATGTCCACAAACAACCAAGAAGCCCACATGAAAGAAAGGGGATTGACAAGTGCAGAAAGAACTTGATGAAAATGTCAATATGGCAGCAGCAGCAGCAGCATGAGTGTAGTGGGGAAAAGGCAACACAGACGGAATTACAAAACCCCCAAAAAGGAAACAAAAGTCTTAGGAGGAGTGGGAAGAGATTACAACAGTTTTTGCGTTGGCACAAAGAAATATAGAAAACAACTAAGAAAAGAAAAAAAGAGTAAAGGAGGACATTTCTTAACCCTTTAATGTTCTTTAATTTGATATAACTTTTCAACCATTAACACAATGTAATTCCAGAGCTTTATTTAATCAAATGCATGGATCCACATTTTTCAGTAAATGTGATTTTTTTTTTTCTATATCATCTTTTATGGTGATGTCTTTCATCTATCAAGATTTAATAGATATTTGACATATTTCCTCACACAAAAAAATTATATTTTAGATGAAAGAACTTCCATAATGTGCATTAAATAAGTAAAAAATGAATCCCAAACATATTTAATACATGATACATCATTTTAATTTTGCATAAAAATGTTTTAATGCATCATTTTAATATGGAATAAATATATTTAATACATTATTGTTCCTTTTATGGACTGAAAAACCTGCTATCTTTAGTTAAAGAAACATAGAAACATCGTAAAGAACAAACAGGCCACCATTTCTAATTTGTTTTTTTTATTCTCTATAAAGGTGTGCTTCACCTCATGGTCGCCCACAGTTAAATTCTCCACTAATTAGTTGTAATACTTATAAATAATGTTGATTTAGCTGCTCATGCTGCTTTTTTCTGCAAATATCTGATGTGGTTTAAAGACACATGACGTAAAAATTGCTAATACTTTTACATTCATTTATTTGGGAAGATTTTTTTTTTAATAAAGCTTCTTACATTTGGATAAAAATAATCAATTTTAAAATAGAAAGTGTAGAAAATTAATTTTTTAATCAGGTGCACCAAACTAACTGGTAGGAAGAACATTTCGCTCTTAAATTGTGGCCTGATATGACCTGCAGAACCACATGGAGGGCTGTCAGTTTAGGTTGAATCCAAAAAGCAGAGTTTATCTTCAGACTTTCTGTGATCCAGCTCTACTCCTGTCATCCAAATTTGTCCAACATCTACTTCGTTTTGATCCGAGAGTTCTCCTGTTAGTTCAATTATTTCAGATGACCCTGCAGCCATTAGATCATTTAGGCTCCTGACTAGTGAAGCCTTTTATCTTCTGCTTTGCTGTCTTTACTTAACTTTTCAACATTTCAAAACCAGTTAGTGGAGAACACCTTTGAAACTCAGTTTTAAAGAACCCATCCGTTCTTGTTATGTTTGCCTTCTTTTAAATTGTTAAATGTTGCAGGACCGAAATGTTGGAGACCGGAGTTTAAATGACAAAAACTGAAACACAGACTATGATGACTAATTAATGTCTAACTTGAAAAAAGAAAATAGAAAAATGCATTATTGTCTACAGTTAATTTAGTTTTCTTGAGCAAAATCTTACATTCATAAAACTGAAAAATACAAGGTTTTAAAATGACAAAATAATTATATTATCAAAAAAATTACATCTGCTGCTTTAAATAACTGCAAGAACCATGAAATGTCAGATTTTTCATAATGTCATTATTTTTTATGTAATAACAATACAGAACATAAAAAAAACAAATAAAATTAGAAAAGAAGCTGAAAGAAGAAAACATATATTACAAGCCTCTGTCGCTAAATCAACTAAAGTAAATCAAACATAGAAAATGAAAATAATCTTTACATAATATTAGGCTAAGCCTACATTTTAAATAAACATAAATACATGAATGAAACGAAAAATGAAATGAAGCTTTATTTATCATGTGCAGGATCAACACAGGTCAATAGTGCAATGAAATGCTTGGGATGGGAAGCCGGTGATCTCGCCAATTTGGGAGGTACTTGTACACATAATAGTAGTACTATAAGTAAAAAAATACAAAAAATGTAAGGATAAAATGAGGAAAAAGAATTTAAACTCTCACTTAATCCTATTTACCAACACAAGTTTAATAGGTGTCCTTGACTTAAAGTTTTATAAATAAATCTTACTTAATAAATAACTATAATATTTACTTAACATCTCATTTTTAATAATACTTTTAAAGGTGGCAACTGATTTTGTATTCTTACTTTTTTTGTCCATTTTATTCCTTGTGTTAGGACCGTATAATGAAACAGATCTCTCCAATATATTTGTTCTAAATTTTGTTTTTCTGTATATTTCATGTACTTTTACCTCTTTCATTTAATCTTTAGGTTGAAAAGTAGCCATACCACTTTTTTTCTTTTATTTTCAAATTACTGAATCGTGGTTCTGATAGGTCTCTATATTTACTTCCTGTAATATTTTATTACCTTTTTTTGTAACACTAAGTTTGGGGTTAAATGTGTAGTACCACAAACTTCTATACACTATTGTAGGTGTGGAGCAACCAGAGTTATACAGTGAATGTATACATCATAGTTTAGGGACCATAAATAAGTAATTCCTTTGAGTATATTGGTTTTTACAATATTAATGATGATTAATATCTCCAATTATTCTACCCAAAAACATAATTTCAATGTATCCTTCTCATGTTAGTACCACCATGTTTACAGAAATATCACTGTTTTATTTGATCTATTGTAAAGAGGAAGTTAAAGTGGTTAATTTTCCAATAGCTAATTTTCAAATAAAAACACGTACAAAATCCTCATCTCAATTGAAAAGAAACGTATATTTAAGTATTTTTGGAGTGGAATTTGCTCCAGTAGAAGTGATGTCCAAGTACCTCTAAAACACGTGTGCTAAACGAACCTGTTCTTTGATTATGTTGGGGTTAATCTAGCAAGTAATAAATGCTTCCATCATTTTTCTTTATGGCCCTGATGTGCAGACGTCAGTGTGTCTCAGACATGCTTGTCTCGCTCCAGCCTCTTGTGCCAAGGATGCATGGATTCTATGTAAAGGATGCATTGTTTCAAAATTTCAAGGCAATTACTCTCCGGTAAGCTAACTACAAGGCTATATTTTCTACATGAAAATAATTAAAAATACATATTTCCCTTGAAAAAGAGTAGAATTGACTCTTTAAGCTTTATTTCATCCATCCATATGAAGAACCTGCTGAAACCCTAAATAGCTTTGAAAATAAATCCAAAGTTGATTGAAGTAGGACTTTAACCAGAAAAATAATATTTTTGAGAACCTGAAAAGGTCCCTTCATATGAATCATGTCTTGCTGATAATCACTGCTCTGTCTCTGTGTGCAGTAAATTCAGATTGCTATCATCAAACCCTGCCCTCCTGTTGTGTCCTATTTAAGTTTTATTGCTTTGTCCTGCTGCTCCACTCTTATCATCTGAGACGTGAACCATCTGTGACAGAAAACCGTTACTCTCCCAACTACCAGACCCTCACTGTGTCTGATTTGCCACACTTTGTGAACCACAGTCAAATTTAGTTCTAGTCTAATTCATTTTTTTGGCCAAAGCGCAGACACACAACGACCAGCTCTTCCCAGCAGCAGAATCCCTCCATGTGAACTGTTATTTTCTTCTTCTGTGTGCTCTCAGACTTGATTGTTTTGATGCAGTGGATCAGCACATCAACAGGGACAGCTACTATTTAATCTCCTAAAGACAAACGCTTTGATTACAACTCTGGTCTAACGGGGGACTCGTGACTGTTTAGCTGTTGTTCTTGATAATGGAGTAAATGACTCCTTCTCTCACAGATACAATTGTCTCTAACTCACTGTAACCCTTATAAGCTGGATAAACCAGAGGTGTGTTAATCTACAAATTCTACGTTCAGGGTTTCTAACATTTGAGGTCTGATTTCTAGGTTTGTAGTGGTGCAGACACACCGAACGTGATTCACGAGACAAATGTGCGTGCCCCGCCCCTTTTTGGTGAAGCCGCTTGTCAAATAATGTGTTTCTGGTGCATGTGGGAGGAGCTACCAGCTCTCTCTGCAGATATCTCACTTAGAATGAATGGAAGACACATGATGTCGAGGAATAAGGTTTATTCACGGTGAAGATTTCTACAAAAACATTAGTAATCGTGTCTCTATGTTTGAGTTCTGATTATTAATATATTTTCCCAGTATGACAGCCTCTTATACAATGTTTGGGTCTCTGTGTTTGAGCTTGAAGGTTCTCTGTTTCGTAATAATTCGAGGGGGAAGTCAAATTAGAAGACTTTTTTCATTTTTTTAATGTTTCAATGAGACCCAAACTGGCAACCCCTGCAGCATCCCAGCCGGCTTATGGAGCGACTGAGCTTCACCGCAGAAGCAAAAGCAACTGATCTGTTGTGCACCGATTGGGTTTTATGCGGTTTGGTGCCAAATCGGTTCTTTGGTTTCAGTTCCTAGTCTGTGGTCATTTCAGTACATTGCTCTCCACCCCGCGATTTCCGGTACCCGCACCTAGCTCTGCGCTCCGCTGTGTAAGCTCTTCGGTTCCCCGCCCAATGCTCCCCGCTTCAGCGGTTCCCAGTTTCCACCCCACGGTGCACGATTCCTGCCCAGCGCTCTGGGGTCAGCGCTCTCGCAGAGACTCTCTCTCCCCCGGCGTGTGGAGCGGGCAAGCCCCGCTGGTCGGGAGGATGTCCGGCTGCAACCAGAGAACCGCGCGCTATGACAGCTTGTATTACATTAGTATTATACCTGCTGATAGTCACTGGAAAAGTCCCGGGCCCAAAGCTGAGTTTCTGACGCGGTGAGCTTGACACAGCGCGTCAACCAATCAGGGACAAGCTCTGAGTATGTGACGTTTTTTGCGACTAGATCAAAAAGTAGAAACAAACATTCAAGATGGCGGCTTGATGCGAGGATTACCGTCATGATCTTCCATGCATTTTATCAACCCGCATGGGTTCCTGGAAACTGTCCCAGTTACTCATGGACAAAAGCGGGATACACTCTGGATAGATCGTCAGCCCGTCACAAAGCTAAATGACCTGGATGGACGGCTACGCTAGCCAGCCGCCCAGTGGATAGCTTAGTGAGCTAGTTATCACCGCTCCCCCAGAGCTGATAACTATCGCCGCCGCTCAGGCTCCGGCAGAGCTGATAGCGAGCGCTGCTGTCCAGCCGCCCGGCAGATCTAGCGAGGTCTACTGCCCAGGCTGTGGATCCCTGGGCAGTGGAGCCTGTTCTGTTTGCCTGCTGGTGATTAGCTGCCCGTTAGCCCGGAGATCCGCTGTGAGTGCTAGCGTCATGGGCTTATGATGTTTTTCTTATTTGTATCAAGACATTAATAAAAAAGATCCACCCAGTTTTATTTTTATTTCCCTATGGTTAATGCTCGAACTGGACCACAGACAGTAACGTTTGAAACGGCCCTCAGGTGCAGTTATCGCTGCAGGAGTGAAGCACACAGAACCCTCTGAAAAATGTGGTGAAAACAAACACAGCTTGCCAGTGCCTCTGTAGAGTTCTCAAAAGATATAAACCCAAACTACTCACTCAACAAAATCCATGATGTGACAACAAAGGAATTCCAGGACAATTTCAGCAGGAACGTCAAGGCGTTGAGCAGTAAATTTGACAGACGCGAATTTGACGCGCCTGCCACGTTCGGTGTGAACGCACCATTAGAGAAGGAGCTACCATTGCAAAAATAATAAAATATAGTTATGAGGGAAAGGAACTTTAGGCTACAAAGGGAAACGTGAAATGAAAACAATGTTTAAGTGAAATCATCCCTAGCCCCCATACCGATCTTGCAGGACGAACACGTTTGGTACCTGCACCAGGTTAGGGTGACGATACTGGGTTTGGGTACCGGTGCGCTCCGCTTCTTGGTACTGGCCCAGATGTTGGGGACCTGTGATTTAATTGGAATAGCCAGCACCCCCAAAAAAACAACAAGTTGGGGACACCTCAAATGTCAAAAAGCGACACAGACAGGTCTTCAACCAAACGTCAATATGTGCCGACTTGGGAAAGAGAATGTGTTGGAAATGGTGCTATGAACAGTTTTACAGCTTCTTTTGAATTTTTTTGTTCTTTTGTATAATCAGCAGTACTTTATTCCATTACATTGAGGCTGGTGTCAGCTGTGTTTTGTAATAGTATCCCCTTACTGCCCCAAGGTAATTCCAAGACATCCATCCTCCAAGAACACCAGAAGATAGGCTCCAATTAAAATCTAACATTTTGTCTTTCTCTGTACCAGGAATCATCACTCCCTCTTCCTTAAAGTCCTGCCCACACACGCTTTAATTACAACATAAAAGTGGAAGGCCTGACATCTTCCTCTACGTCGGACATAAACTGTGAGGGCTTGTTCGTGCTCTCAGATAAAAGCCCTATCCATCGCATGAATGGCTTTTCAAACGCCGGTGATTGAGTTTCTAACTGATGTCATCAGCCATGTAAGACATGAGGAATGCACTTCCTGGCACGGGACAGGGATGGAACTGGAGGGTGAGAGCTGATCTATGACTTCTGGCATCATGCAAGGGAATAAGACAGTTAAAAAGAGATGTGGCTATTCTCAGACACAACATGCGAGGAATCTTGCAAGCCAAACATGCTAGTTTATCACTTTTTTGACGCAATGCACCATTTTCAATCCATTGACATTTATTTCTTATTACAGTCTTTTAATTAGGTTTCTTTAAGAAGTCTGTTCCTTGAGTACCAGCTCTTTTTTTGTTAAAGATCGCCCATTTTGTTTTCTTCAATCATTTTGTTCCACGTCTGTTTTTGATCATCATTTTCTTAGTCATTTTGATTTTTTTCTTGTTCATTTTGTGTGTATTTTTCTTTGTGCCTTTTTGTTTTGTTTCCTTGTAATTGTAACTTTATTAGTACCAGAGTTAATGACTTGTGGAACAGTTTAATGGAGCCGCATGTAATTATTGAGTACTCATAACTGAATGATTCCCTCAAATATCTCCAAGTCCATCGAACAGTAGTTATTATCCACCATAGAGACCTGAATTAGGGAGTTATTAGAGACATACTAATTCTGAATCACTGACTATGAAGCACTTCCTCATTCGTTATTCATTACTTCTTCTGAATTCATGCAAAATTATGTATACCTTAATGGAAACTTTATTCCATGCGTGTGAGGATTCACACTGTAATAGTGTCATTTGATATGAGGACAACTCAAGATGAGCAGCATTTATAGCTAATTCTAGCTTATATACAGCTAAAACAATTTGCTTTAATAATTCGACAAATGCTCACTTTTAGTTTTTTACTTTTTAAATATTCTTCAGTTTAAAAATATGTTTAGGAGAGTTAAATTGGAGAGATGTGCTAAAAGTAATAAGTAATATGTTGCTTCTTTTTTGGTTTTTGCATTGTATTGATTGTGAATGGCCAATGGGGGGGCCATCAAAAATATGTATATTTATGTATAGAAAAGTATTTTGATTTAGAAGGGGCAGGCATAAAATAGCAACATTGTTCTTCTGTCTGCTCCCTTTCATTTATGAAGTATATTCTGTGCATGATTTTGTGTTCCTGATGCTTCATAGAAGTTAAAAAAATGGCAAAAAAGAAAGAAAATATGGTATGGCCCTAAGAAGCGAAAATTGGTTCCCTTCAAAATTAGAGTATTAAGGTGTATGAAAAGCCCCCTTGGTCTGGACTGAGTCCGTCTAATTTTGTCAAGATAGAGTTCTGAGCCTTGCATTTAGTCTGTATTCAGACTGACATCCACCAAAGTTTTGTTTCGTATTAAAGCCTGTAAACCACACCACATGATCCTCAAGTCTCTTCAGTCATTGGACAAGCATTACTGGGGCGGGGCAAAGCAATGAGAGGTGGAAATTATGTTTTTTAAGTCCTTCAAGTCTTATGGTTTAAAATTCCTGTCTGAGAAGTTCATTTATTAAAACTTTTTATGTCGTGGACAAATTTTAAACATCAGGTACAACACTTTTACTCCTGCTTTGGTATGATGGCGGCATGCTAACCAGACCAATTTTTAATGAGTTGTTGTTGTATCACTGCTCCACAACTGTCGCGGCTTTCTGTTGACATTACATAAAGCTCTCGGCAATGGTGACCATTTTGGTTCAGGTGTTCCAATCCGAGCACAGACTGTATTCGGGGTGTGGAAACTTAGAGTTAATCAAACCTCAGTTTGATTAGAAACTAACCGAGACCATCTCGAAAGATGGGTTTGAGAGTGGTTCCTGGTCCCGGACCAAGGTCCACTTGGATGTATTCAGTTTATTTCGGATTATATGGAAAAACAAACTCTGGTTAAGTTCACCGTTATTAACAAAAAATCAGGAGTTAAAAATAAGGACTAAATGACATAAAGTGTGCACTAAGACCAGTTAAATTATCTGCTAACAGAAGAGGTGGGTTCTAAAATGCCTAACATAATGCATAGAGGAGATATCACCAGAGGATTAGCAGGATTAGCCGGTTTGTTCTTCTGGCTATTTCCTCCCATGTTGGTCAAATAATATTGATTCCAAGTGACCGCTATTGAAGAGGTTATTCCAGATAGTTTGGTCCACCTGTGTCTTTGGCTATGCACGAATTCCCTCACTACTAACCCCTAAAAGACCACATCGTGCAGGACTTTATTCGCCAATCCTCCGAGCATCAATGCACATGAGGTTTTCACAGAAATGTCTGGGACATTTCCAGACCCCTAGATTTTGGAATTGTCAATTTGGACAACCCTAAATAATGGTGAATGTCTTATATGGGTAGAAGTGATGGAATTTGTGCACAACTTTCACTTGTGAAAGGAGACTTAACCAAACAAAGATGGAACATTTCTTCGCATTCATTTCCAATCAGTCTGCGTTAAAAGCTTACCTAAAAAGCTCACCTGAACCAACCAAACTGGTTTGTCTCATTAACAAACAAATTCTGGTGTTGATTATTTGACTATGAACACAGAGGAACATCCCAAGCTCCAAAAAGCAGAAATAAACCAGAGGGATTAAACGAAAATTGACAATAGTATGAATCAGAGGAAATGAAAAACATGAGGGGGAATCACAAACGTAGAATTACTTTTAGGGAAACAGCATTATATTTAACACAAGAAGTAATTAAAAGCAATATTTTACCAAGCTTGCAGCAGCTTCAGGAAAATGCAATCAGCTGAGGGTCATTTGACCGAAAAAGTCAAATGATTGATTTAGTTGAAGCCAGAACTCTACAAATGACAGCAGCGAATAGAAATTTCCAATCATTTCAGTAAGTGACCTAAAATGGAATTCATCATTTTAATCAAAAGTATTGATCGAGGTAAAAGCTAGCGTAAGCCAGCTAGCGCAGGAGAAAAAAGACAAACCTTTTCTGTTAGTGCTACAGGTTTAGCATCGGTTCACTCGAGGGGCATTTGGGTGTGAAGAAAGGCTACAGACGTGTGTGAGTCTATGTTTGTGGGTTGAAGCGAACTCCCATTGGAGCAGTATGAAACAGACTGAATATTTTCCTCTTTGCATTGCCTGCAGTCTAGCACTGAATACATACGCATAAATGCATAAAATAACACCGACTTGCTCCTTCAGGTGTGTGTGTGTAGCCGTATATATATATATAAAAAGGAAAACCAGCACACTTTTTTTTCTTTTTCTGAAGGCTGGAATTGAACACATACACACACCTGCTGCCTCTTGTCACCGCTGACGCTCATACAGAATAAAAGTCAGCTCCATCAACTGTCACCCGCAGTGACAACAGCAGGATAACGCTCCTCAGAATGAAGCATACATACATTAAACCTGGAAACACTCACCCCAACCGCAGTCTGATTGTTTTTCCACCCACCATAACAACATTTGACGGCTCTGATTCCCATAATAGCACATATGATCTCATCAGTTTAATACACCGCCACAGACCCTGCCACAATTAAGCTCTCCATAGAAAAAAAAAAAACAAAAGCGCTTTTCAATGCCTGAAAGAGCATAATTCATCTGTGGCTAAATACAAAACCACGGACAGATTTTGTGGGTTTGTTGTATATTGTACAGAAAACCCCAGCTTTTTTTTAAAAGGGGAATATTTGTCTGCACAATGCAGTTTAGGTGCTAAAAGCCACCCCAGAGTGTTTCTTAAGGAGTGCCCTCGGCAGCAGTTAAGAACAACTAACCAGACATAATTACAGCAAATAAAGCTCCCAGGGGCGGCCCGCAGTGCCACAGCTTTTATGCAGCTCTTGCAAACAAAAATGTTGAGGTGTAGAAAAATCCACGGTATGAAGAAGGGAGCATAAAAACAGTGCGACAGATGTGTAATTTCTTGATGGGATACACTTTGGTCGTTGAGAAAGTGTGAATAAATGCAAAAATCTTCCAATAATGAAACCAAACTCAAACTATACCTTTTAAAAAAGTGGACTGAAAATGAACTGAAGTGCAATCCCATTCCTACCCATAGAGTTCAATATGATGTGGCTCCACCTTTTGCAACTATTACAGCTTCAACTCTTCTGAGGACCACAAGGAGTGTGTTTCTAGGAATTTTGGACCATTCTTCCAGAAGCACATTGGTCAGATCACACACTGATGTTGGTGGAGAAGGTCTGGCTCTCAGTCTCAATCCCAGAGGTGTTCTATGGGGTTCAGGTCAGGACTCTGTGCAGGTCAGTCCAGTTCATCCACACTAGACTCTGTCCTCCATGTCTTTATGGACCTTGCTTTGTGTTTGGTCATGTTGGAAGAGGAAACTGTTCCCACAAGGTTTGGAGCATGGAATTGTCCAAAATGTTTTGGTATCCTGGAACTAAGAAGGCTGAAAAACAAGCCCACACCATCATTCCACCTCCACCAAATGTCATGTCTCTAAACCCAGACAGATCCTTCAGACGTCCAGATGGAAAAGAGTGATTCATCCCTCCAGAGAAGGCGTCTCCACTAGCGGCGGCGTGCTTTACACCACTGCATTGACGCTTTGCTATTGCTCTTGTGTGTCTTGGATGCAGCTGCTCCATTCCATGAAGCTCTCTGGTACTGGACTTGGGCTTATCTGAAGGTCACATGACGGTTGGAGCTCTGTAGGAAGTGACTGTGCAGAAAGTCGACGACCTCTTTGCGGTTCAGCATCCACTGACTCAACATTTTTCAGTTTATGTGGCCGACCACTTCATGGCTGAGTCGTTGTTGTTCCCAAACTCTTCCATGTTGTTCTGATAAAGCTGACAGCAGACTGTAGATTATTTAGGAAATTCACAACTGGATTTGTTGCACAGGTGGAATCCTATGACAGTTCCACACCGCAAGTGATTAGGACACCTGATTGTGATCATTTGGATGGATGAGCCAATACTTTTGGTTACATAGTGTACCTGTTTCCATTTTTATTAGTTAAGTTAAGATATATAATCTTTATAGTTTTGAATAACAACTTCACTGTGGCTCTTGCCTCACAGAGCAAAAACCTGAGTTCCAATCCCAGTGTGGTCCTTTCTTCATGGAGTTTGCACGTTCTCCTTGGGTTTTCTCAGGGCTTACTACCACAGTCCAAAAAAAGTGCTTCAAAGGTTCATCGGTTACTCTGAATTGCTTTAGTTTAGTTAAGTCAGTTTAGTGTAGCAATCAGCTATTGTTCCTAGTTTATGACCAATTTTATGTTTCTGTACAATCATAAGTGTGAGGAACGTTGAGACAACTTTAGTGTGAGATTGGGCTATATAAATACAACAGAATTGAATACAGTGAGCCCTGTGACTCCAGGTAGGACTTCGTAAATATTGCTACTGCAGAGAAGTTTGATTGACTATCTCTTTGTATTAGGCTTTTTTTTTAAACACCTATTGAACACTGGTTCATTAGAAACAGGATCTTTTTATCTTCAATCTACAAGTTGCTGGCATTCAAAGAAAACAAAAACATAACCCACTGAGTCTGAGAAGAACAAACAGCGACTCAGCACTCTCAGTATGACTTCTAACCCCTCAGGAGGAGGTCCATCACAGTTGGGACCAACAGGCTAAAACATGGTCTTCTACCCTCAGGCAGTGATGCAGCTAAACGAGTCCTTTGTTCCCCCTTTTACACTAATAACCTACAACGACAATAAACTGTATAATGGACTCTATACTGCCACAGTATCCAATTATTTCCCAACACCAGACTGAGCCACAGGCTGCACTTTTCCCTGTTTGATGTTTGACCCTTTTGGAAGTTCCTGAAGATCGCATTGTTTTGTCAAATGTCAGTAAAGTCAGAATTGAACCTTCTTTTTCTGACTTTAACTGTGATAAGTTGTTGTTTTTGGAGGGTTGCCATGGCTACAGTGTTCCGACTGAAGCCTCACTGCTTTAATCTTTTTAGACATAATTAGAAGCTTCATCTACCCATCAAAGTGCCTATTTATTTCTGTTTTCATGTCTCTGTTTTCCCTCGTGGCTTATTTCCTTTCATCCATTTTGAGGCGGCCATTTTTTGTTTCTTATATCTCAAATTGTTGAAAATATGTGGAGTGGTACAAATGTATACTTGTCTTAATAGAAGTAATAAATTAAACAAATCTACTCATATATATACAATAAATAATTTATCTGACAATCACATATGATTAAATTACTAATTAAAGGTCTTACTTTTTACTTTAACTATGCCTCAAATATAAATGTACATATGTATATATATAATAAAAAATGTAAATATAAAATAAATAAAAAGAGACACTGTGATAAAGGTATAAGAGCCAATAAAAACAATGACATAAAATTACCAAGTATTGTAAACTTAAAAACATTTTAGTTAGCTTTGGTTGTTAAATAATTTGCTTATCCTTTGTCATTTTCGTTTAAAGATTGGCTAAAAAAAACACCAACAAAAAATGACTTAATATTATCTTTTTTGAGTTTGCTTCGATTAGAAAAGGAACTTAAATAAGAATCTAGAGCCTTATCTCCACAGAGCAGCCCGGTACGGTACGGTACGGTCTGGTTTGATCCAGTATTTTGAGCGTTTCCATTGTTAAATGGACCCATTTAACAGTTCCGACCTCCATCCGTTGTAAGTCCATAGAAAAATAGAATGGGACGGTAGGGGCGGAGTTCCGGTTGCCACCTCCTGATTGGCAGAAAGTGATGACATCAGAAAATACCAATTTAGCGCTAAGTTAGCAATTCTGTTTTCCTCTTTACTGTTGTATTCTTCACAATCTTTTTTCAAACAACATTAAATTCCTGTCATACACGATGTACAAAAAGTAAAATAATACAAAGATAAACTGATGGACAACCTCCATTGTTGTTGCTTTACTACAATGACACGCTAGCGGTCGACATGCACTGTGAAAACAAACTTCTCAGTGGAAGCGAGGCTTAACTGAGTGGAAACGCTCGCCAAAACTGCTCCATCCTGTACTACTCCTTACCGGACCGGACTGCGCAGTGGAAACGAGGCTCTATAGATTCCTATTTTGCTGAAAGCAATCAACATTTTAAGCATTTTTAAGATGTTTGCTAATTATCACTGGAGTCTGAGATTGATTTCAGGGGTTCAAAAAGCCCCAAATCATCAAGTTTAATTGAAAATCAAAGAATTTTACCTTTATACACTTTAATTCAATTTACATAATAATTTGGAATTCATGTTTAGTTGTTTGAATCCTCTGAGTCAATATGTTTTTCGTTTTGTTGTTTTTTTATTGTTTGTTTTATAGAAGAATTTTAAGGAGAACGGTTATGGTCTATAAACTTCCTGACATTTTCCTGTCTTCACCTAATATATCAAAAAACCAACATTTTGCACAACAAAATGTTATATTAATAATGAAAATAATATAAAGACTTGACTTAACAGATAAGAAGTGTTTCTCTGTTTTTAACAATAAATGCTGAAACCTGAAAGTACATTTTCTGATTTTAATTGTGTTTTTAAATCAAGATTTTAATCTTAGAAATTTTATTTTATTTCACTTTCTAGACAGTTCTGAGCTCTTTTTTTTGAAGGTTGTCAATCTTTGAGATACTTTCTTCTTTCATAATCAAGGACTTTTTTTGAGGTCACACAAAGTTTTTAAGCATTTTTCTGTCTCTTGATTTAAAAGCACATTTATGGTGCAGAGAACCGACAGATAACCTTGAAATTCTGCTCTCAGGTTGAACATTTAGACATTTTGCAGAAAACTTGCCGGACTCAAACTTCACAAGAGCGAGAAAATAAAAGCTAAATCAAGATATGAGAAAAATCGTTAAGAGTTCAGCTCATGTATCTTCCATAACCAAACAATTAGCCAGCAAAATTGGACCAAATGGGGTGTTTTTCAGAATGGCAGCTATTTTGGTCTAATGAATAATTCATCCCAGCCTCTGTGTTTGTGGATTTGTGTGTGTGAGCATATGAGAGATCAGGTTCACAGTCTGATCTCCGGTTGTCAACTAAAATGTAGCCGGCAGCAGTAACAGCTGAGTGTTTATTTAGCATGCGTGCACCCAATCAGCCACAACATCAAAACCATCTGCTTCAGAACCTGGATTTCACTCTTGACATGGAGCTGGAGAGCATGATGTCTCGGACCTATACAGGTGAGTCACATACCACACCTGAGGATTCTAAATCAGGACGGAAATTGAGAGTCCAGTGGGTTTTTTCTTGTGTTTTCCATCAGTTTCGGTGCATCTGTAGGAGGCTGCCACTACAGTGCTGTTGTAATGAGGAGGTGTTGCTTCTGCAACAATGTCCAGGTAGGTGACACATGTCAAAATAGTATCTACCTTGATGCAAGAACTCAGGTTTTTCCAGCAGGACATTGCACAAGGAGGAAGAACACCTATTCTTGGGCGTAGATGTTGGTTTTTGTTATGAGGCTTTGCAATTGAAGAGTACGACGGAGTATTAGGCCCACCAAAACAAAAAAAAAAAAAAGTCATATTCTAAGTTTTTTTCTCGTAAAATTACGACTTTTAATCTTGTAAATGTATTAGTTTTAATTCTATAAATTTACAACTTTTTTTCTCGTGAATTTATTTAAGTCGAAGGGAGCCAACAGTCCAGCGAATTTATGCCGTGAGCTGAAGCAAACCAACTAAACTGTGAAAAGCGTCTTGGATTTTAACTGGTAAACTGAATATTTAAAACGTTACAGATGTTTGGAAGTCTCTTTATTTGATTCACAGTTTATTAATGTCTTATCCGTTGATTTATTGCAGGATCTCTACAGGTCCCGTTGATGAAGCAGCTGTCCACGTCCAGTTATAACTTCAAAAGGCCAGATCTCCTCCAACTCTGTGATGCTTCTGTCTGAAGACGACTAGTTTGAGGAATTTTCAATGTTCTACTGCTAATATAACAGACTTTTATCATTCATCGTGGTTGTTTTGTGTTGAGACGTGACGTTTCATTTGGAGAACGGGGCGTCCGGAGCTCTGTTTACGTTCTCCTTAGGTTTCTGCGCATGACAGACATGACGTACGGTGGTGAAAGGGCTTCTGGGAAATGAAAAGGCAAAATAAAGTGACGGTCCTGATATACATGCATCTCTGAGCTCTTTATTTTAAATATGAAACTCTGATCTACCAACACTGAACCAGGAAATAATTTGATTTTGAATCACCAAGAGGTTCAGAATTTCTTTGTTTTTAACATCTTTTAACATCAACTTGACAATAAATCTTCACAAGATACTCCACGTCTTTCACTTTCGAGCACGGCTCTGATAAATATAAAACTTCTTGTCTCATTAATTAACGACTTTTAACCTTGTAAATTACGACTTTAAATCTCGCAGATTTATGAGTTTTAGTCTTGTAAATCTACGACTGTGAATCTTGCAGATTTACGAGTTTTGATCTTGTAAATTTACAACTTTAAATCTTGCAGATTTGCGAGTTTTAATCTTGTAAATTTGACTTTAAATCTCGCAGATTTACAAGTTTTAATCTTGTGAATTTATTACTTTGGATATTGCAGATTTATGAGTTTTATTCTCGTAAATTTACGACTTTAAATCTCGTAAATTTTCGACTTTTGATCTTGTAAATTTACAACTTTAAATCTTGCAGATTTACGAATTTTAATCCCCTAAATTTACGACTTTAAATCTTGCAGATTTATGAGTTTTAATCCCCTAAATTTACGACTTTAAATCTTGCAGATTTACGAGTTTTAATCTCATAAATTTGCAACTTTAAATCTCGCAGATATACGAGTTTTAATCTTGTAAATTTAACTTTAAATCTTGCAGATTTATGAGTTTTAGTCTCGTAAATTTATGACTTTAAATCTCACAGATTTACAAGTTTTAATCTTGTGAATTTATGACTTTGAATATCGCAGATTTATTAGTTTTAATCTCGTAATTTACCACTTTAAATCTTGCAGATTTATGAGTTTTAGTCTCGTAAATTTATGACTTTAAATCTTGCAGATTTACGAATTTTAATCCCCTAAATTTACGACTTTAAATTTAGCAGATTTATTAGTTTTAATCTCGTAAATTTACCACTTTAAATCTTGCAGATTTATGAGTTTTAACTCGTAAATTCACAACTTTAAATCTCGCAGATATACGAGTTTTAATCTTGTAAATTTAACTTTAAAGTGACGTTGATCGTGTTAGCGGTTGAAAAGTTACAGCAAATCAAAGGACATAAACACTAGAGCTCCGGTGTTAACGGGTTAATTGGAGGCTAACTCTGAAGCTACGATCACACCGCCATCAGAAACTTGCGTTTAAGCGACTATACGCACATTGTTAACACTATTTGGGCTCTACTTACAAAACGCCTCCATTGAACATGTGGAAATTTGAATTAATTACGCTGAAATTCCTTTTTCTCAGCCTCAGAATCCACTGGAACGTGTGTTATTTGGCTGTCGCCGTAAATTTCGCCGGTGCTAAAGGGTTAAGGTGCACCTGTGCACACGTGTTTATGTGCAGGTTGGGGAGGGTGAAGACGAAGCAGCTGAATGATGGACGGGTGGAGGGATTATCGGGGATCAACCCCCCGACTGTTGATTTTATGTCAAGCCCCCACTGCCTCGCAGCTTCAGGGACCCCGAGCGCCGATGAGCACCGCTGACTTCCAGGTTTTGTGCGCGTAAAGATACGTGCACGCATTTCCCCCGATAGTGCAGATGAATGATGGTTGCAGGAAAGGGGGAATGATGAAGATGTGAGCTGTAGGGAAAAACGGACAAGAAATGATGAAATAAAAGGGCAGGAAAGGTCTGATGGATGGTTTGTCCTGAAACGAAGGTTAAAAACGGGTGAAGTTTGACTAATCATGACTGGGAAAAAAGCAGAGAAGTAAAAAAAAAGGGAACTACGCCAAAAGACACTCACCTATTTGCCTTTTCTTTCTGTGGGATGTAGTTGCAGCACTATTATGGAAAAGTCTGCTGCAGGCTTAAGAGAAGTGAGATGCAAAAAAAAGGGGGGAGCAGAGCACAAACGCAGCAGCAGTCGCCGTATCAAGCCAGCAGACGTCTGCACCAGAGAGGTGCAACAGAAACTCTTCCAGGTTAAAAAGCCTCCGCTTTATTCCACGTCAGGACCCTAAGCTGTTGATATGCGAGCACGCACACGCCGGACCGGCACGCTCCCAAACTCAGCGCTGTCGCAATGACACCCTGAGCTGCAAGGCTCATCACACAGACGGTGCAAGAAGAGGAATGAACACACGGACCTCAGGCACTTCCACCCCCATCCACGCTCTCTTTGCTCGTATCTCCTGATGCCGTTTGTCCGCTGTATCCAGCTGATCATTCAGAGAAGAGGAGGCTGTTTTTTTTTGTTGTTTTTTTTTTGTAAGCTTTTCCTTCAGTGCCGGTTTGTTGTCTCCGCACTGTGCAGCTCAGAAGTCTTTCCTCTCTGTGTCCTTCAGTGTCGGACTGGCTGGCTGCTGCTTCACAGCGCAGAGAAGCTGGACTGCATTCAATGCCCTCTCCCTCTCCCACCCAGCCCCCTCCTCCTCCCTCCTCCCTCTCTGCTGTTGAATGTCTCGATGCCTCATCGCCTCACTTCCTTCTACTACCAGCTTGTAGTAACTTAGCCCACTTTACGCATGCAGATGTGGGTTGATTTGCTCGACTGATTCATTAGGCTGGACAGGAATGTGTTTTTTAATTATAAATTCATAGTAAGTTAATGATAATAATCACCTTTATTTATAAAGCACTTTTCAAGATAAAAATAAGTGTTTTTAGCTGCTTTTTATAAGAAAACACTGAAGCTGATGTTGGCGATACGATATGTATTGATACTCAAGATACGATATGTATCGCGATATATTCTCAGAATGTACCAAACCACTTTTCACTTTTTTTAAGAGTATAACTTAGAAAAAAACTCTACCTGTATTTTAATGTCTTTCATTGTAATGAAATAGTAAAATTAATTCTATTTAATGATCACAGCATCACGCACGGTGGCTGGATCTCATATAAAAGTTGCTCTTACCCAAAATTCATGCTTTTCTTATGGTAAATTACCAAGTATTTGTTTTTTTTTAATGAAACAACCTTATTTCCACAACATAGTATTTTTCAGTATAAGAAAAAAAATTCAATGAATGTGCTTTAACTAATACGTTTCTAAAAATGTGATTGCACGATTGCTAAAATCTAGCACTTAAACAGTTTATTAACCTAAAAAGTGAAGAAAAAAAAAGGCCAATTCTGTCCAGAAACATTTCAATGTGATGACAGGATGAATGTGGCTAAGATGCTAAGATGCAGCTCAAGTTTTCTCAATCGCTACAACATTTCTCTTTTTTCAGAGCGTTGTACACATCACTCTGATCCGTCAGGTCTCTGAACTAGAATCTATAGCTGTGAAGTTCAGCAGAACTTTTGCTCGGTTTGCCGACAGTATTTTGATGGAGGCTCCGTGTATGACCTGCTGCACATCTCCACTGCTTCACTCGTTCATCTGAGCCACTACGAAGCTCCACAATCCACGTTTTTAGATGATACTGGCAGCAACGTGGCACAGAGTTTTGGTTTAGTACCCATTCCAAGTCGTAATTAGGTCGTATATGTCTCATAACAACCAAACCACGAGGCTGGTTAAACATTTAACAGATCTTGTTGGTCGCGGTGTAGAGCTGCTCAGACTCAGAGTGCTCTGCTGCCAACTAGTGGTCGGAGGTTAAGGTGGAAAATAAAAAGCAAGACGGTGAAGGACGCTCATAAATAATTAAATAAATATCGTCATGTCAATATTTTATTTAATATAAGTATCATTAAACGAATTATTGCGATATATCGCCAAATTGACTTTATACCACACCCCTAGATCTGAGGCTGAGAGGAAGGGAGTTTCAGAAAGATGGAGCCACTGTTGCAAAAGCAACTGACTGTGGTCGCATGATCTCAGGGACCTGCTGGGATTGTACGGCTGCACAAGGTCTTACATATAGACTGGTTCTTGGTTATTGAGAGCTATGGGGAGGCAGTGCAGCTGGATTAACCAACGGGGTGATGTATGAATACTTGGAGGTTTTGGTTAAAAGCCGTGCAGCAGCGTTCTGGACAATCTGAAGCCATTCTCGAGATGTTTTACTTAAACATGTGAAGATGGAGTTGCAATAATCCAAACAAGAAGAAATAAAAGCATGATCGAGCGTCTCCATCTCCGAACATGACACAATTAGACTCGCAACCTTTTTTTAAATGAGAACAACAAGAACGAACAAGTGACACGACAAGAGAGTCAAGACATAAAACTGGGTCTAGAGATACCCCAAGGTTCCTTACAGAGGGGATGACAAAAGAGGCAAGTGGACCGAGCCACTAGACTATCTGGGGGAGGCACTTGTCAGAAGCACAGACTAGGACCTCAGTTTTAGTTTCATTTAGTTGGAGAAAGTTATCATTCATTCAACTCTGGACCGAATCCACACACCAGCAACATCGTGAGGTTTAAAAGCTGAGTATCATCGGCATAAAAATAGTAAGAAATATTAAATGAATTTAGAAATATACTTCAAAGGCAGCAATTATAAATGAACACTAGAAGTCCCAAAACAGAGCCTTGTGGTACACCAGAAGTGACGGATGCAGGGGAAGACTAAAAGTTAGAAGAAGCAAAAGTCTTTCAATCCTTTCGTGATTCATTTTTTGTGCGATTAGTTAACCGTGACCTGTAATTAATCAATCTAATTAATCACAAATAATTTTTCACCTAATAATTGTGTGAAAAAACTAATTTGGAGGTATTTTCATTAAAATTCATGACATTGTGGCAAATTAAAAGAACAAATTAGGCTTTATGAAGTCAGCCTTTACTTTAACACCAACAAGAGGTACATTTTTTTTCTTAAATGACGAACAATCAAGAAAAAACTAAACTGAAGAACAAGACATCCGGTCCAGAGAGCTCAAAATTAGCCCCAAAAAACTGAGGGAAACCCTTTTCTTAGCAAAGAATATTGACCACAAACTTCTTAATCCAAGTTGACTGACCTTATCCCATAATTCATCGACCCATGTAGTCACCCCTTCACACACCCTATTAATTTATGAGGGATTTATCCCTTACATAATACATAATAGCTCTGGCGTTCTGGGTTGTTTGTATTAGTTCTGTAAAGAAAGTCACACAGTGATGATGTCAAAGCAGCAAAAAGAAGACACCAAGACACTCACCGAGAGTATAAGGGGTTTTCAGCTGAGTTCAGCTGAGGCTACAGGTGTTCTATAAAGTCAAAGTCCCTTTATTTGCCATATGTGTTAATTTTATTCTCCATATTTGACCCTTTCCTGAGAGAGTGTTGACAGCTGCATTCAGGAACCCCCAATCCAATCCTTCAGTGTCAAGCAAGGAGGGATTGGGTCCTATTCTTTGGATTTTGTCTGCGGGCGGACACTCCACCATAAGCCCACAGAGCTGGTTCACCACAAAATGACTTCAAACTTCTCGCTGTCATTTTCCTGCCAATCTTCTCTCCCTTTTTTTCCTTTACCTTACCCTCCCACTTTGCTTACTCTGCATTTATCTCACTGCCTTACTAAATTACACATTTGAATGTGTTTTAAAGAAAAAAAGGAAGGTATTGGGCTGCATGGTGGTTTATTGGTCAGCACATGTCGCACCTCACTGTAAGAAAGGCTCGTTCAAATCCCAGCGGGGTCTTTTCTGTGTGCAGTTTGCGTGTTTTCCTCATGCATGAGTGGGTTTTGTGCAAACATCTTCCTCATTTCAATGTTTAAAAACATACTTTGGGTTTATTGGTGACTAAGCTAGTCATTAGGTATGAAAGTGAGAACGTTTGTGTGTTAGAAGGCCTTGTGATGGACTGGACTATCCTGAGTAAACTATTCTACTGAGCCTTAGCATCCCTACATGACCCCAAATAGAAAAAGTGGGTTTAGAAAATGCATGATGGAAGGTAAAGTTGGATGAGAACCACCTTTGCCATTTTTTTCTCTGATCAAAGAAGCATAAACTTAAGGTTAATAAAATAAAAACCTTTTTAAAAAGTAACACTAACTCTATTTGCTTTAGAAATTACTATTAGATTTTTTTAATGTAGAGTTTTCCCTTTTTGTTCAAGAATTTTTATCATTTTAATATATTAAAATGACTTAATGAATGTATTTTAATTGAAAAAAGATTTTTAATAAGACAAAAGACCCACATAACATACAAGAAAAACCTGATTTTCACCAGATGAGAGGTCATCACACCAGCTGACCATCCCTATTTTCTGATTTTATAGAGTGAAAGTTAATGCGAGATTGGAAAGCTCTAAAAAGTCCAGATATTGCCCCGAAAGACAATCTGGACAAGTTAAGCCAAATACATTGGGCAGGAATGGAAAAAGTTAAAAAAAAAAAAAATTCCTTTTAATAATTCCCAAATTCAGTGGCAAAATAAGAATTGTTCTATGAAATCCAATATGCACAAAGTGTTCTATAATGTGTCTTTATGCACCCAAACTCTGAGTCTTTTATTATATAACCTCATGTACCAGGTCTTTTCATGCTAATATCCCCGAAATCTATAGATATAAAACTTTCACACTTGTGTATAAACCTTTTGCTCTACTTGGGTTTTATGGCTTGAAAATAAGACAGTTGACCTGCTTTTTTTATTTTATTTATTTTTTTTTTTATACAATCTGAATTATTTAATCATTTCTGCCCCAATTCCTCTTTAAACTCCTTACCAACTTTAACGTTAGAAAACTACATTTTTTATGCCTCATTAATGGATCTTATTTACGAAATACAGGATCTACTTAAAAAAAAAAAAAAAAAAAAGGAAATTGTTGTTATGACCCAATAGGCATTAAACCAGCAGCCTAGTGGCAGAAAAATAAACTTTGACGTGAGAAAATCAAGTGAGCAACAAAAAAAAAAAAATCTGAAAACCAGATATTAAATACACTTAGGACAATTTACTGAAATCAAGACAGCTGTGAAGGATTTTCAGTCTGAACCTGGTGTGGCTGAAAGGGGGACAACTCTAAACAGAAATAACAAAAAATTAACTGTCAATTTGCACATAACTTTCTAAATACGTGCTGCCAATGCAGAATATTTTTTCTTGGTCAAACTGACCTGGAGGAAGAGTTAAGGTTAGGATTACAGCTAAAGTTAGGGTTAAACCACTAAGTGGTCCCTGAGTGCAGCTGTGTCTGCAGCTCACCACTCCCCCGTGAGGATCAATCCAATCCGGAGAACACAGTTCACACACCGAGATGTGTGATAGCTACTGAGGGTTTAACTTTAAATTTAACTTTAAATACAATAGCTTATGCTACGTGCGTGGAACGCAGCAATGTGGATCTTAGCTGCACATTTTTCGTGTGGCCAACGGGAATTTGCATCCGTTTTTGTGCTGGTAACATCAACCTTAAAAAGAAAAAGAACAATAAATTACCAAAATAATCTACAAAATCCACAAAAAAAGAAACTTTTTAGCATGAAGATGCAAAGAAAAAAATAAGAGGAAAATTTAAAAAGACACAAAAGAGTCTTTTACAGAAAAAGAGTCATTTGGGCTTGTTAACTGATGATTAAAAGTATATGAGCCTTAAAGTCTTATTTTGATACTAACAATGTATATTTTAATAAAAAATAAGAAATATGCTTCTTTTGTGGCATGAATAAAAACAGAAATATAAAAAAAAATAGCATTTTCTTCACATCTGAAATTATTTTTTTACGTTTGACAGGAGCTCACATGATTTCCTTTCAAAATAAAAGACATATTGTGCCAAACAGAATAATAATAATAATAATACTAA
>NC_050522.1:22539204-22573516 GCF_002922805.2 Oryzias melastigma | reverse complement strand
GTGAAGGTCTGGACAGCACAAGACAATATGTGCTTTAAATTAATTAGACTTTTTACCAAAGTCTTGCTCAGTATTTTAAATCAGTGTATTCTAGAGGAAGCATAGAGCAAACAAGACCTCTTTAAGTCAGCAGGGATGTAAAAATAGATAGTTTTTTAGATTTATAACTAATCTAAATAAAAAGAATACTATTATTTTATTTTTCTTTAGACAAAGAGCCACGAGTGGATTCAGGTTGCAAACCCCTGATCTAGTGAGTCATTAGGCATTTCACATAAAAAACTAACTTCATTAGCTTTTTGGAGGATTTTTTTATGTTTACTTATTCACTCATATTTATTAAAAATAAAAAAATGTGTTACTTTTTGGCTTCATAAGCCTCCATCCTTTTTCTAACAACAAAATGAAGCCAAGATATTTCACACCAAATCAAAACAGCCTCTTTAATGTTCATTCACTCACTGGGCTACAAATACAAGCCAATATTTTCACCATACAGCTGCCAATTAGTCCTATAGTAGTAAACTAAAGACATATTCTCCAACTTCTAACCTGTACATATCAAGTTATTCAAATCGGAATAATTTGAGTCTAAACTAGTACATTTTGGCAGTTATATTTCAAAGTCACTCGACGATAAAATTGTATTGTTGTAAAAAGAGAGTTCTGTAAAACTCTTGATTTATTCGGTTTTAAGAAGATTTTCATGCTCAAGTGATGCTAATAATACCAACGAATCAAATATACTGTTTTAGGATGATTATGTTGACATGATGGTTCATTCGCATCTTTTTGGTGTGAAAAAATCCAAACTTTTTTTGAGTGTCCTGATAGCCACACCTCTAAACTTCACAGTGACTGATCGTCTCTTTGGCGGGCGCGTGTCGCTGCCATCGTCTCCTGCTGTTGTCCTGTTGCCACATGATGCTCCTGTTCACAACGGTTTGAGCGGGAGGGGAGAGATGGAGGTGAATTGACACTCCGCCCTGACTCCTGCCGCTCGCCGGCAGAATAATGATCAGCCTCTCGGCATGCCGGTCACATCGGCTGCACTATCAATGAGAGAATGTGCCAGCCAGCAAGCAAGAGAGCAAGGAAGTAACAGAGCAGGGGGATAGAGGGAGGGAGATGGACGCAACAGGGTGAGTAACCCAGAGGAAGGGGTGGGAAATGAGAGCGAAGAAGTGTAGTGAATAAAGAATATGGAGTGGTAAAGAGGGTGAGATGTAGAGAATTAATCCAAGCCCAGAAGAAAAGACAAAGGCAGTAATGCGGAAGGATGCAAGAAGGTGAATAACGGACGAAAAGATGAAGAGAGGAAGGTAGGAAATGGTTTGGATGTGGCAAAAAAGAGAAGCAGGGAAAGACAGAAGAAATGAATGGAAGCAGAAACAGACATATTTACTGTAAAAACCATCAAATTTAATGTGGTACTTGATTTCAAAGTTTTTACAACACCAAAAAGTTGATGTGGAAACTATCAGTCATCCTCATTAGTATATTTTTTTTTGGTTAGTTCAATGTCTGCAACCTTCGACCCCTAAAGAGTCATTTGGGTCAATTTCTCTCCAACTACAATCCGTTTGGAGCCACAAAGTTTTATATATTCCCCTTAGAAAAATAAAACACTGATTTATGTTTATGTTATTGTTACTTTTATGGAAAAAATATTAATAAACTGTCATTTTTTAGCATAAATAACACAATAAAATAAAGAGTAAATCGTCTCCTTTTAAAAATATGAAATAGTTTATAACTTTTGAAAGGAGTTCACTTGATGTCCTTTCAAAATAAAAGACACCTTCTTTTCATAGGTCTCTTTTATTTTGAAAATTTATCTGATTTATGTGTGTGTGATTCTTAATTTGAAACTAATACAATATATTTTGTGAGTACCTTTATGTACTTGCAGTTGTGTTTCCACGTGTACAAAAATGACAAAATACAAAATAATTTCACACACCCACAACTTAAAATCACAACAGGTTGGAACTAACTACACACAGGAACGCACGAGTCACCTGACACACACAAAACCACGTTAACGCACAAATCTGATGTGAGACTCTTTTCACGTCTCCAAGATTCATGAGTAAATGATGCGTTTAAATGCTGCTGGAACGCTGGGTAATCAGAGTTTTCTTATCAGCCGCTTTGAACTTAGATTGAGAATAGTATCTAGTCAAATCTCGTCCCACTTTCTTAAACAGATACGCCCCGATAATTAAAAGAAAAAAAACTTTAAATATGTGTTTTTAAAGGAGATTCTCAGCGCGACGCGGTTTAGCTTCGATTTAAAAAATACATTTCCCAGACACGACTAGTTCTTAAACTGCCCTTTCAAATCAAGAGTACCCAGCTGCAGGTGTCATGGCGGATAGATGAGACATGGCCGATGGACGTCCAACCAGAAGTTGTCATAATGTCATTATTACATTTCAAAAATGAGCGAATATCCTTTCTTAGTTCTGCCAGATATGACAAATAAGACGTGTTTTTTCCAGGAACTTGCTCTATTTTCTATCTAGTTGTCCGCTCTGTCCAACAAGTTCACTAGTAAGACCCCTGTAAAGCTCACTCGTTAACTAGTGCGACCAAAATATCAAACTAGTTAACTAGTGACATGCAAAATGTGAACTACTTGACTAGTGCGACGTAATTAAGTCTTACTAGTTAACTAGTGATGTCTAAAAATGTCACTAGTTCACTAGTGCACCTTTTGAGAGTGTCACTAGTTAACTAGTAAGCAAAAATATGGTCCACTAGTGAACTAGTGCACATTTTTAGACATCACTAGTTAACTAGTAAGCCAAAACATGTTCCATTAGTGAACTAGTTGCGCTTTTGGCATTACTAGTTGGCTTAAAACAGCCTGATATTAAGGATATGTATTTTATGATGAATCGGCTTGCTATAGTTACTACAAAAAGCAACAACAATGGAGGTCATCCAGCAGTTATTTTTTTTTTTTTGCTTTAATTCTGGAACATTGTGTAAAACATTCATTTAATGTTGTTTGAAAGTAGATGATTACCGCCGTTTGGAAATGTTTAAAAGAGCGCTATGTTGGCACTATCTTCCCCAACTGTTCTGTCCGACGTTCCAATGGATCTAGAACGCCAAGAGGACGGAACTGTTTAATGGATCCATTATACAATGGAAACACTCAAAATACCCAACCGATCAGTGAAAATGAGGCTTAAGTACACCAGTGTCATCCAGTCCGTGTATCTTTGGGAAGAGTTTCTTGGTCTGGAGTTGGAGATCTGCTACTTCTGTATTAAAGGTCAAGTCAAGGTCATCATATTTTGGCAGCTGTGAAGCCTGACCTGAACTGTGTTGTAGATCAAACACATGAACTATTTGAGAGTGAGGGTCTCAATTCTATTGAGGTTGAACCGAAGTTCACATTCTATTAAATGGTTATCATCATTCTCTACTTCAATATTTCCACTTCTGTGTCTTTTTACAGTTTTTGTCAGAATATAAGAAGAATTTCCCAGCAATTCTTTGACTCAAAGGTTTTTACCAGCAACGTTTTAAGAGTTTTTTTGTTAAACGCGTCAATATTTTGCTAATTGAATTTCTATTTTGTTGTTGCTATTGATTTTTCTTTTATTTTTTTATTTTTTCTTTTGCTCGCTTTAATTTTTCCTATTTCCCTGAAAATTGCCTCCTGGAGCAGAATGACCTGCCTTTTTTTTCTGGGTCTATTTTGTGTAATAAAATAGAGAAATGGTACTCAGAAAAGATGAGAGCTCCCTAACAGATTTGGGCCCTTCAGAAAAATACATGTAGGATCCAGCAAGGTCAGATTAATGTTTATTTTTGTCCTGTTGCTGCTTGTGGTTGAGTTTTTGACAAATCCAAGCAGTTACATTTGAGAAAAATGAAGAGGAAAGGACAGGATTTCTTGTTTTCACCATCTTTTTTTTGACAGATACTTAAAAGTTACTCCAAAAATGAAATACTATAGAGTATACTGGCATTTTCTTATGAAAGAGAACAAATGTAGTAATTAATCATTTCATTCTTTCCATCCTTATTCCTGTAAAGTTGATGTAAATTTGGGGATTTGTGACTTTCCGATATATAAATCCTATTAAGACAATTAAATGCAGCAAAATTGCTCACGACTGTTGCAGAATTTGCTCATTATTTCCCATAATGAAGCTAAAAAGGATGTATAAGAAAGTTCGAAATTTTTCCACGTTAATTTGAGTTTAGCAGAAATATAATTGGGAAAAAAGAAAGCCCACATCGTCTTGTGCTTGCAGAGTTGATCTGAATCTGAGTGTGTGCAGAGTTGTCAGATCAGGGGTCACTTTGTCCTTTTCCGTGGTCACACAATTGCTAGGCTGATCATTGCTTCAACTGGCAAATGAAAATGTATTACTTGTATGTCCGACTGAACTGAAGGTGAGACCGGAAGATAATGAAGATATACAGGTGGTGACACAGCATGCAGATGCTGCTAAAACTGTTTCCACCAAAAAAAGTGTTACGTGATCTGTTGTTGCCAAGTACATCCGTGTCAGGAGTTCTGTTCTTACAGCGCCTGGAGGAAGAAATTGTTAAATTAATTTAGATTTTTATTTGTTTTCTGAATTCATTGAACATTTCAAGTATTGCTTCTTAGTTAAATGGAATAAGGAATTTTATGATGAACTATGCATAAATAGAGAAGATATTAGGGCTGGCACATTAACACACGCAATTAATAAATCATAATTAATGCGTTTTTACATTTATTAAATTAAAGAGATAATATGGCATTTATTTGTAGTTTTTTTTTTTTACAAAAGCGATCTTTTATTTAATTAATAAGGTGGAAAATAAATGTCAATCTGATGACTTTAATGCAGATAATCTTTCAAATTGAAAATACAGAAGTAAATTCAAAAGACAAAAACTGAGTTTTAGGCCCTTGAAGGGTTAACAATATAACAAAATAACATTCGAAATGTATCATTTTGTGAGTCATTTTATGTTGTGATCATTTGCAACTAATAAGTCACTGGCAAATACTGTAAGAAAATCAAAAAAATTAATTGTGATTAATTGCGCTTTTTTTAATTAGTTAATTTTTTTTAATTGATACCTAATATTTCCATAAAAATAACAATATAAAAACAATTTTCATTGGTACTACTTAATCAAGTTTTAAAGAAACCTCTAAATCTATCTAATCTTTATGGCTGTAATTTTTATTTTTGTGTGTGCATCTTACTGGAGCTGCAAAAAGAAACTTTATTTGACATTTTTCCCCAAATTTGCTTCTTTTCCTTAAATTTGGCTTCACTTTATAAGTTTTTCTTTTAATAACATCCATTTTAAAATATTTCACCGATGAAATATTTGCGTAATTTTCACCTTCCTACAAAGCATCACATTGAAACTTCATAATAAATTCTACTCATGGGCCCTGAAGAGGTTTTCTCAGCCGGGGACAAAATGTTGAATTTGGCTTCATGATGTCTCAGCAGTTTTATTTCTCCCTTGTAACAATAAATCACGCTTTGTTAAAGTGTTCACAATGACACAGCAAGCCCTGCATTAAAACTTCAGTCTAATGCAGATCTAATAACATAAAAAAATGATTATATTATGTCCGGAATATTAAATTTTATGGAAGATTAAAGGGAGTGGAGAGCCATTAATGCAGATCATTTAGCATTGCTCCTTACAATAACTGTAAATTCTGGTGGCTGGTTTTTGTTGATCCTGAGGATCTGTAATTCTCCAGTACATTTTTTTAGGGGGGAGATTCATTACTCAAAGTGAAATTATGAATCGGATATGAGTGATGGGGCTTCACTTCATGCCTGTCTGAAATGACAGGCGGAATTACCGGACTCCATTAGTGAAGGGTTGCATCCAGCCTGGAGTGGCTAAGCATGATTGTTAGCAGATTTCCCAGGGTGCCACTCACTTTTTTGGGGGTTATTAATCAGAAAGGAAGAGAAATGAAAAGAAATGTAGGAAAAATATTCTTTAAATATGAAAATTTTAATCCAAAAATCAGTTTTTGCCAAAAAATGACTAATTTATAAGACGTTTTGCAGCATCTGAGTTGCAGCAGTCCTATTCAGCTATTCAGTCACGTTTATGCAGATTTTAAAATTCAGCACACAGAATATATAGAATTATAGAGAAAAAACAGAATCTCAACAACTTGAAGTCATTTAAAAGCAGAGAACAGTTTACAGAACATAACTGCAGGACTCAGATTTGTGATCTTTGGAGCTTATTTTTGTATTTTGTACTTTAAAGCAGTGAACCTTTTTCAGGACCGGTTTAATTTAGACAATATTTTAACACACTGGTATGAACGGGGCAGATGTTGACATTTTTAAGTTTTTCTGAAAATCTATTTTCAAAATTAAATCCTTTTACACGAAATGTAATTAAAAAAAGTCTAAAAATATCAGCAGATATTTTTATACAGATGATGAAGATTCTACAAGTGGAAGTATCAGAATAGAGAATAGCAGGGAGCTAGTAGCTTGCTATTATAGGGCCAGTGGCAATTCCTGATTCACAACTATTTCAAAACATAAATAAAATGTTGTGCTTAATTTTCTTTATGTCCTCCATTATGAGAAAAATGCTACAAGAACATGTTAAAAACCCCAAAAACTCATTTTTTATCGGAGTGAGTCTTTAAAGAGACTGAATCCTTTAGGTAAAAAAAAAAAAGAAATGTGCACAAAAATGATTGAGTCTTCCACATATTTGCTATAAATCAAATCTGAGATGAGCTCACATGTTGACCTTCGAAGGACAGAAGAAAATGAATTTCATCTAAACAAGTGTATAAGTCTAGGATCCATAAAGGAGAACGCTAAATCAATACTAGCTGGTCAGACTCGAGGGGCAAACTAATGAAGTTTCTAGAACAAGGTGGACTCTATGAGAGCGATGCAAGTCTAGATCAGAACACGTGTTGATTCACCTTGAGGGAGTGAGCTCTAGTGGAGGCAGACCGGGCGGCGGGGGGCTCATCCGTGATAAATTATGTAATTGATCACAAAATTCAGATTAAAACTGTGTGTCAGTCGGTTGCATCACTGCCCAAATGTTCCATTTTAATATTCGCCTTTTCATGGAGGACGTGCTCACATTAGTGAAACAGTGGATATTAAAATACCAGTTTTCCTCAAATCCACTTCGTTGGATAGTTTTTCCATCTGTAAAAATGAATACAAATGAAACAGTTGAACAGTTTGCACCTACTTGCTGCTATTTATTTATTTTATGTTATAAACAAGTGCTCCCTTGCTTTATTTTTTAAGAATTCTGTCTTTGCTTTTGTTGACATGAATTTGCAGTCTCCTTTTGAGAATCAGATCTATCTCAAAACTATTATGAATGAATGAATGAATGAATGAAATGGTTTATTTCAAGCAATCAGGTCATAATACATACATAACATCATCAATTAATAAATCACAAGTTGATCACTTGAAAGGGAGTGGAAGGAAGCGAACTTATATAATCCCACCCCGACTCGACCATACCATTTTCTCTACATGAATTATCAATATCCGGTTCAGGACTTGATATCAAATATTAATAAAATCAGGCTATTAAGGATCATTGACCCGGAACCGGAAATTATATTATAGTTTGTTCAATTTAAATGTTATCTCTCTCTTATTGCTAAAATTTAATCATAAATGCTACTGGCTAAACTGCAACACTTCAATTTTTTTATTAACATTAAAATACTATTGCTGCGTGATATTTCCAGGATTTTCAATATGTTGCATTAATCTAAGTGTCTCGAGTTCTTGGATAAAGTCTCACATGTCCCATGAATGGGCGGACCAAAGACCAAGTCTTAAGTATCATTACTTTTTTGGGTTTTTTTTAGGAATTTTTTGTTCGCAAATTCCTAATTTTTCAGTATTTTTGTGCATGTTTTTATGGTCTTTGTAGGTTTTTATTTTCCATTTTGTTACTTAAACCACATAATTTGTTGTCGTATTTTGATCTATTTTTTATGAAACATACATATTATTGGATTTATTATACTGGGTGTAACTTTTCATTGCGAAAGTGTTCTATAGGTTAAATCCTTCATTGTGGTGCACACTAGGAGTAAAAACTTCTTGTCATTCCTTTATTATGGCTGCATTATTAAGTACATTGTAGCTTTTAAGGGTTGAACGACAACATAACATATGGGACGGTCAAAAGACTAGCTGACCCGCATCTCTTGGTGATGTCATCGAGCAAAAGTGACGTCTGAATTCTAAGACTACATTTTTCCATAACTCACCGTTTGGAGGGCTAAGAAGGGAAAAATTCGGAGTGGGCCTTACTGTATGTGCAACAGTGTGACGTGTCAATCAGTGAGCAAAAGTTGTAGATCCAAAGCTTAACATAACAAAGTTCTTCCATAAATGCATTCAGGACAATGTTGAGCAACAGATAAATTCAAAAAGTTATCCATGTGGAACGCTTAGGCGATATTGACTGAATTGACTTCGTTCTGTATGAACCCGAGGTAAGGTATTTTCTATTAGTGACGTCACTGCCTTGTTTTGTTCATTTGTATTTACGTCAATGGTTGCTCCCGCCCTAAACTCAGAGGCAAATTTCTAATGAACTACTGCTACTTTGCAGAAACTATGTCCCTAGAACCTATTAATATAGCTCAAAAATGTTCGTAGTGGCTCTAAGGATGGCCTATTGCTTACACAATGGTAAAAACAACTTCAAAAATGTAATTCATTACCTTTAGAATGACTAAAAACATGTATTTGTATGCATGGACCATTCCAAAATACAGAATAAAGGGATGTGATTGCCTGCACAAAAGCAGAAACCCAGAGACTACACCACCTGCCACACTAATCACACATAAAAATATATGCAAGGTGGTGCAAATGAACCACATTGTAACACAAATGTAAAGTTTCTGAGGTTACACCACACATGCAATGACTACTCAAATACCAAACGCTCTTGGAGTAAAGCGAAACGAAGTTACAGCAGCTAAAACAGAGATCCAATCTTTAATATTGATCATCTGCTGAAACTCAACAGAACAAAGCCAAACAAAAAGCAGTGGCAAACAGTTGACCGCACAACTGCATCGAGAAGCATATGAGGAATACTAACCACAACCGTGGATGTTTACGTGGAGGCCGACTGCTCGTGCACTCTTACCTCCGGCAAGGCCACTCTGCTCATTCAGAGGTTTAATACCCAAACTACCAGGCGGTGGGGAAAAAAAATGCAGACCAGCAGCAGAGCCAATCTCCTCTTTTATTTATTGCAGCTAATTACAATCCTAGAAATGGCTTGGACACTGACACACCCCACCTGCATGGCGGGGACAACATCCCAGCTCCACACAGGAAGACGCAGTTTTATTGATTTGAACAGGACTGGTGGAACAAGTGAGAGACCGAGGCACTGAGGGGGAAAAGGAAGAAGCCGACATGTACAGTAAACAATGAAAGCAGATACACACAGGATTAAACACACTCTCAGGCTGTTTGTGTGAGCTGCATTTTTATCTGAGGATTGTGGGATTCAGCGGGGACTACTAAGAGCATGAATGTGTGTCCGTGTGTTTGTGCGGGAGAGAAAAAAGCGCTTTCTATGCAGCCTCAGTTTAAAAACATGACAAAATGCTGCAGGTACATTTTCAGTTTAAATCTGTATGTTTCATTAGAGCTTCAACATTGAGAGTGACTCATCTGGAGCTCTGTAGAGACTTTCAGCTGGATCAAACACATAAAATACACATCCCATTTTCCATTCATATGCTATAAAAAGTCAAGAATTTGCACTTTTGAAGACTATTTAATCAATAAATTAATTTCTTTAGAGTTCAGAGAAACTACAACGTCACAAGAACATCCTTTATTTTTTGTAAGCTTTCATTTGAGCTTTTCTGAATGAAAACATAACTTAACTGCAGGGAACAGCATGAAGTACTTTTCTTCATTTCGCAGACGATTTAATCCAAATCGATTTACAAATGAGGAACAAAACAAACCAAAAGTTGAGTCTTAACCGCCTCAACCTCAATAAATCTTTTTCTAACTAAACGTAATTATCTTTGAAACCAGAACAAAAAAAAAGGTTGCTTTTAACATGAGAAAAGTAAAAATAGACTGTAACTAAAAACAAACGTATTTAAAGAAAATGTTTTAAACATATGTATTTTTTAAAATTAGACTGTTCTAATTTAAAAAAATGCATCCGTCCTACTTTGTTGCTTCCGCAAAGTGTGTTAATTTCTCATAATGCACACTTCAAAGGGTATTATCCCACTTATACCATGGTCATTTACAAAAGAAATGAATATTCAGTCAATATTTAGTAATTTTTTCAGTTTAGATCTTTGGTTTAGATCACCTCGTTGTCACTTCAGAAAACGAAAAAAAAAAATCCACATTTGTCCGGGTCTTCCTGCAAAATACTCATCACTTTGCCACTCCAGTTGAGTTCTGTGTTGGCTTCCGGCTCAGTCCCGTGCTACCATGTCACCGTGGCAACGAGCCACATCACGTATCAAATAGTCAGTTTTTTGTGAAAAAGTGATCTAAACCAAAGATCTAAACCAGATAAAGTACTTAATAGTGATTTAATATTCATTTATTTTGTAAATGACCACGGTATGAGTGGGAATATGCTTATACTCATACCACTTCAAAGTGTGCATTATGAGAAATTAACGCACTTCGCGGGAGCAACCATCCTCCGTCCTTAATTTTTCATAATGAACAATTTGTCGGGTATTATCCCTTACTTCTTCAGTGGTTTTAACGTAGTTCATTTGTGATACATCTGTGAAACTTTTCCGCAACTTTTCTCACTTTTTCCACTTTGTACACAGAGTTCTAACTTAAAGCCTTGTGATTTAGTCAAAGGACAACAATTAGGTTGAAATGCTGTTTTAAGTGCAGTAAAATTTCATAGTTCACATGATTTTCTGAATGAATCATATCACCTGATTTGTACCTAATTTTAAATTCAGACACGTCTCTCACATTGCTGATCTAAAAACAAGGCAAACAAACCTGACAATCACCCAGATGGTAAAAAAAAGGAACACAGACTACCATGATGCACCTTGTCTCTGCTCACTTTTTACCGAACAAACAGTCTGTAAATTTAATAAACGCTTGGAGAGGGGATAATTGCATTCTCTGTTTTCTTTATGGCTTTGTTAAAAAGCTCTGAATCCCAAATAACCTCCAACCGCAGCTGCTATGCTGTCTGGAGCGATCACACTGACTAGAATGGGTCCTTTATCCTGCTGTAAAGTTGTGCGCAAAAGCCGAAGCTCTCCATGAGCCCCTGAGCTACTGCCCAGTTGCCCAAATGGTTAATCCGGCTTTGATGCTATAAGATGCTATCTGGATTTTTATGACAGGGAAAATGTGAAGCCCTTGCAGGCAGAACTTGCGTATTTTCGGGGCAACAAAACACCAGCTGTGAGCAGACTGTCTGTCTGTAGGTTAGACACCTAGCCCCAATTGTATTACCTCCTTACTGTAATAGAAATGTGCAACCATTTCTATAATTGGGTTATACCAAACACAAAGGTGGGAGCCACTGGCTCTCCATTTGGCACTCAGCTTCAATGGTTTGAAGGGATTGGGGGGCGCACATCATCATGTGCTGCGTGCTCCATCAGGGGAGAACCCAAATGTGGAGAACAGATTTCACACAGTGTGTAACAACCTGTGGGACTCTGGATACTTTAAAGACATCCCTTATGAGAAGAACTAATCATTCTTTGATTTAGCTTTGATTAATTACACAAACAGTCCAGTAGGCCCTCATTTATCGCTGGGCATACTTTCCATAAATAACACACGGAAGGTCAAATCTACAATGTTGGATGCTTCAAAGCTGGAAAACTTTAAAAAAAATTCTCAGACAGACATGAACATTTTTTCCAATTGTCTCTTTTGCTCAAACTATCAAAGTTCAAAGAAAAAGAAGTCTGGTATTATAGAATAAAAAAGATCAGACAGAGTTGAAGAAACTCTGACAAGTTGAAGGTGATGTGTCTCTCTACAGAAGACATAGCATGTGATCAACTGATTGATTGATAATGTCAACAGCCAATCAGGTTTCAGAACACAGTGCGCTTTTATTATCCTTTACAAACCACGATCCGATGATTCCAAAAACAACAAAGTCAAAAATTTTACCTAAACTTTGAATATATAATATATTTTGAAGTTATCAGGCATTATTTGAGACTTCTACATTCTTCTTTTTATTTTTTTTACCCTAAATCATCTTCTAGATTTACTGACTGCTTTTTTAAGGCAGTTGTTTATTTGGAGCTCGGAGAATTTAATCACAAGTCTTGCCAAGAAAAACACAACTTTGGATCCAAATAGCAAATTGGAAAGCAAGAAGCAGAAATATCGATATGAACAACCAAAAAAAAAAAACTAGAACAAATATGTTCTGAAGCTACATAGTGAATAAAAAGTTGCAAAAAGCAGCATCACTACCTGCTTTTCTCCAATGAGTTCTGATTTTAGTCTTAAACTGCGTGTGCATCATCCACCTTTAACAATTCTAAATTTCTTGAAATAAGTTGGCTTTCATTTCCTAGCAACTGCTGCACTAAGCGATTAGTCACCAACTCAGCAGCTGCCACAGAAACGAACACAAAGCAGCTATTTCTGAGAAGGTGTGTATCATAAACCTCCTTATGCGTTTACCCACATGCACCGATTTCAGTTTGACTTTACTCCGGAATTTTCACGATTTTTTTATGTCTTTTAATGAGGTGGACATCCATTAGACTAATGGGAGACTTTTCTTAAAGAGTTAAAATAACCCAAAACATGTCTAAAACAGAAAAAGGTGCAATTTTTTTTTTTTTACCTTCCTCACTTTCTCCAATTTTGTTGTTTAGGTGTTTGTCTCATCTAATTAGCTTTTTCGATATGAATATGTTGGCACCAACAAATCTTATTAACCTTTTATCTGAGGTGGGCTGCAGAGCATGCTGCAGCATGTTGCTCTCTAACATGTTAAATTGTGATTACATATTGAGCTGCCTGATTGTATGTCATGAGGCGAGGGGAAGGTCATCACTCTGAATGACTGCAGTTAAATTTAATTAATCGTGGTAGAAAAGCCCCCAAGCGTCTAGATGCGTTTCTACGTCCTCTGCAGCAGAGCATCTGGATCTCTGCGTTTTGGTATAAAAATCTGTCTGTAACAGAGATTGTCATAGAAAAGGATATAAATCCAGTTTGTACTAACTTTAAAACAAATGTTTTAATCTAACTAAATTGATAAGAAATGGATAGATGCACAGAGTGGGTAGTTGGTGTATGTTTGTAAGATAAAGAGAACTAGAAAAGTTGCATTACCTGTGATACTGTAAGTGTGAATGCTTTTTGCCGAAAAAATTTACTGAAATTGCAGAAAGGATTTGCTGAAAATGCTAAAGATATTTGCATACTGCTAAAATTGCTTAATGACTTAAAGTTGCAGACATTGCATTAAGTGCACAAAGAATTTGAAGAATGTCTTGAAAAATGGAAAAAAATTCTGTAACATTTAAAAATGTATAAAGGTATGAACTCAGAATTACAGCAAAACCTCAGTAGATGAAAAAATAGCATTTTGCTCAAATGTTGGCTTACTTGTAAAAAGTCCAAAAATCCTTAGTATGTGCCAAATTAGCCAAAAAGGCTAGCACATTGCTAAAATACTAGCTTAACTCAGAATTAGCTCAAAAGAAAGTCTCAGTAGGTGCCAAATTAGCCAAAAAAAGCTAGCATGTTGGTAAAATATTAGCTTAACTCAGAATTAGCCTAAAAACATCAGTAACTACCAAATTAGCAAAAAAACAAATATATAAAGAATAACACATAGCTAAAATACTAGCTTAACTCGGAATTAGCCCAAAAGAAAACCTTAGTAGGTGCCAAATTTGCAAAAAGAGCTAGCACATTGCTAAAATATTAGCTTAACTCAGAATTAGCCTAAAAAACCTCAGTAAATGCCAAACTAGCAAAAAATAATAAAAAAAAAAAAAATCAGCATAGCTGAAATGCTAGCTTTACTCAGATCTATCCCAAAAAAACCTTGGTAGCATTGATGTCCTTAACAGGGTGAACGTTTTGGTACCAATATTGCATAGGTTTTAAAGTGTGCAAAAAATTGTAGGAATTGCATGAAAGTATATCGCAAAAACATTCTGAATGTTTTTAGTTGCATAATTTCCATGAATTGCAGAAATGTCAAAAATCCTCTTTTTTTTTAATGGGGCTAAAAAAAGAAACAAAAAAAATCACATGAATTGCATTAAATTGTAAAAACCATGAAGTTTACGAATACCAAATATACAAGCGATAATGTCCTTAACAAACTGAATATTTTAATACCAAGATTGCTGAAATTGCTGAATGTGTGATTGAGTTTTTACGTGCCATAAAACGTGTGAAAAAAAAAAAATAAGACAGAGAAACAGAATCACTATACTGTGAATGCTTACAAAGCATTCACACTATAAGCTAAAGGGAAACAAATGCTATGTTGTGGTGACCCCTCAGCAGAGGAGCTGAAAGGAAGAGACGTTGTCAAACGCCTTGTCCCAAAGATGTTATGTTTTATGGTGTATTCAGACTGGAAAAGTCCATTGATCCGGATCCAGTCTTGAACCTTGCATCTGGTCTGTATTTAGATTCTGTATCTTTTCAGTCATTGACCAGGAGTTATGATGGTGGGCTAAAACAACTAGAGGAAGAACAATGGAAGTCTTATATTTTGCAATCCTTGTTGGGGTACTTCACTTATTCATACTTTATATATCACTGCTCCATGTTTCTACTCATTTGTAGCTTCCTTTCCCATCTATTTACATCCCACAATGCCTGGCTATGGTGGCCATTTTGGCTATTCAGCCTATTCGGACTGAGGAAACACAGTCCAATTGGGAACAAACCGAGAGCACCTTGAAAGATGGATCCCAGAGCAGTTCTTGGTCCTGGAACGGGGTCCTCTTGGGTGTATTCATTCTGAAAATGTGTTCTGGGTTACTGGGAGGAAGCGAACCAAATTTCTTCATTCTGAATACACTCTTAGTAACATGCACACATGCAGATGTATGAGAGCTAAAGTTTTTTAGGTGGTTTGGGCCCATGGAAGGTTGTAGAGACGAGCAGCCGCATTGTTGCAGTTCTCTTGAGGCTAGTAATCCACCTCAAGGGGTGTCATGAAAATGGATCGTACCATTGTCATGCATGTGGTAGGGATATCGTGATGTATTAGTAAGGATGGTGTGATTTACGCACACTTCTGACAGTGCCACTCTAGTCGTCAGTAAGGTGTGAGTACTGGGCACAAATGCTGTACAGGGTTTTCCATATTTCACCTGTAGCATCTTACAATAAGGGCAGTTGTGACTAAGACACATAGATGAACTGTGTCTGTTTTTTTATAGTTATCACAATTGCCTTAATGTCTGCTCAACTCACATCCTTCAATAGAATGACCAGTCAGTCAGTGTTATGCTTTCAATCCTGATTCCGTCATTACACAGATCTCTGCATTTGATGCTGAAACTTCATTAAAACATGTTTCACTTCCTGAGTCTGTTTTGATGATAACATCTCTGTAAACAAAATCTTTCTTATGAGGAAGTTTTACCATTTTTTATTTCTCAAAACAGAAGGAAAATTGACAGTAAAAGTTTTCTGTGCATCTGGAAGCTTTGCGTTGAGGCTTCTTGGTTTAGCATTTACGTTTTGCAGATAAACAGCACTGCTCCAAAATGCACTCATTCATTTTAAAACAATTTTCTAAATCATATTAGTGTCTTATTTGTACTGATGATCTCTTGTAAAGTCCAAACAAATTTGTTTTGAGTTGAAAAAAAGTTTGCTACCAGGAGCTGGGACAACTGTTACATAAAACTGTAGATTGACGCAAATCAAGGCAAACTTTGCCTAATGTAATGTTGTGAAATTAAACAAGAGGTCATGTTAGATGAGGCGCTGGCTCGCTGACCTTCTGTTTGATTCATTTCCTCTTTGATTAATGAAATGATTCATCGTCTTGAAGGTTGATTGGATCAGCACATCCTGATGCAGTTACAGGGACCTTTGAGGGCCCTCAAAATGCTTCCTGGAGTTCACATGTTAAATGAGGCAAAGTTCAATTTCACCATAATTAAATCCTGTTAAATTAACCCATATACAGAATAAATGATGACTTCAGTAATCACTTGAGTCACTCTTACTGAGGAGCCCTGATTGCATCTTTGAGCGTCTGTAGCCTCACTATTAAATAAATTGTGCACCCTAAAACCCCTGGAGGAATTGGCTCAGACAGCTTTTAGGAAGGTCTGCAGGAAGTACTTGTTGCTGAATTTCCAGGAAACCAAAACTTGACTAGTTTGATTCATTATTGAAGAAAAAAATGGAAATGATACTATTTTTATAGGCAACAGTTGAATTGTATAGTGGAAAGTCCTTCAATACAGATCTGATGTTCCTATAATGACTCCAGATATATATATTTTTAAATTAATAATATAAGTTATCTGGCTAAAAGTATAAAGTTAAAAATTTTGTTGGCTAAATTGTAACTCAAAAGTACCATGGGTGGTCATACACCTGGATGTAAGAACTTTGCTCTCTATGTTTGACAAGGGAAGCGGTGAGATGAAGTCACAGCTGCACTGGGGAATTTTTGGTGGTTTCAGTCCCAAAATTCAACCCCCTGATGCTGAGTTTCCCATTTTTAGAATCTCCGGCATGACCCAGCATGTTCAACACATTTTCACTCCCAACTCATCATATATTGAAGTTTTGTTATTGACTCGTCTGCGTCATTTTTTGACGCTTTGGGTGTCCCCAACTCGTCATTTTTGATGTGGTGGCTGTTTGTGAAATCAAGGGTCTACAATCCTCGGTATGCAGTAATGGTAAATGGTAAAACGGTAAATGGCGTATACTTGTATAGCGCTTTCTACCCTCCTTCGAGGGCCCAAAGCGCTTCACAGTCACAGACCCATTCACCCATTCACACACACATTCACACACTGGTGGTGGCTCCGCTGCCGAACACTGGCGCCAACCTCCCACCAGAGGCAATTCGGGGTTCAGTGTCTTGCCCAAGGACACTTCGACACATGGGCGGGCAAGGCGGAGTCGAACCCGCTCACTTCTGATCAGGAGTCGACCGCCCTACCACTGCACCACGGCCGCCCCAATGGATGCAGTATCACACGCTAACTGGTCCTCGGGATGTGGCTGGTACCAGTACCCTGACCCCATACTAGTAGCCTAACCCTAACCTGGCACCGGATGCGGTACTGGATGCAATACCAAATGCGATACCGGACCCGAACAGTACCAGAAACGGTACAGGGTGCGGTAACGAACCTGACCACTACCAGACATGGTTCCGGACGTGGTACCAGATGCTGTGCTGGACGTGGTGATGAGTGCGGTACAAAATTCGAAAGCGGGCCAGTGGCCAGTACTGGAACCCTAACCTGGTACTAGTAGTCTAACCCTGACTCGGCACCAGATGCAGTACTGGATGCAGTACTGGACGTGGTACTGGACCTGACCAGTACCAGACATTGTATTGGACAATGTACGGGACCGCTAACAGACGCGATACTGGATGTGGTACTGAACGTGGTACAGAATGCGATCCAGGCCTGGACGCAAACAGGTTTAAGATTACGGTACGGTTAGGGTACTGGTGTGCTCCGCATCCTGGTACTGGACCGGTTCCAGTTCGCAGCCAAGGTTGGGGTTCCCGTGATGTAATGGGAACAGCCAGCATATAAAAAAAACCCCAATAAGTTGGGGTCACCTAAAACAGAGAATGAGAATGTGTTGGTGTGTTTTTGCAATTTATTCTTATTTTCCAAGTCATCACATTTTGACATTTGGTTAAGGAGCCCTCCACGTCACTTTTTGACTATTTGGGTGTCATCAAGTTGTCATTTTTTGATGCACTGGCTATTTCCATTGAACCTCTGGTCCCCAACCTCTGGGGCACCAGTACTGCAACATGTACCCAAACCCGGTACTGATACCCTAACCCAACACTGGACCAGATGCGGTACTGGACCCAAACTGGTACCAGACGCGGTATTGGGTGTGAATAGGACAGGAACCCATACTCGGTTAACGTTAGGGTACAGGTACTGGATACGTCTCGAGGACCAGTGAGCATCCTGTACTGCATCCATTACCATGTCCCGAGAGTTGATTTTGCATAGAGCGAGCATGTCCAAAAACGACGAGTTGGGGACACCCAAAGTGTCCAAAAATGACGCGAACGAGGCCCTCACCAAACATCCATACATGATAACGTGGGAGTGAGAATGTATTGGTTTTTAAAACCACAGACTCCTAGTCTTGTGATAGACTCTTTACCACTAGTCTGCCAAGTTAATATCATAGGTATTCAACAATCAAATGCTATAAGATAATGCACCAAATTATTGAATTTCCTTTTTATTTTTTATTTTTTTTAAACTTGTCCTGTCCAACAGCTGAGCTAACAGATGCGGGCTGAGAGCTTCTTGTGTTGGGCAGATTTTACTGTCACAACAGGGATTTATTGAGTATAAACCCCTGTTGTATTTAATGCTAAACTTTATTTATATTGATTATGTTTTATTTTATTTATTTGTTTTTCTTTGTCGTTGGACCGGACGGAAAAAAGGAAGAGGGTGGGGGAGGGGTGGGGGGGAAGATAAGATGGCAACAGAGGGAAGCAACATCATAAAACAACCAGGACTAAGTGATAAACTAGAATGGGCGGGGCCTGTCTACACACACACTCTATAGTTACACACACACTTGTTGGCCAAAATAGTCTCCGCATTTAAACTGAACATACTCACATATACTATACATATACTACACATGTACTCAATTCAACTGTAACAGCAGCTCACACACTCCATCATACAAACCCATTCAGATAAAGACTGAATGACTTTCATTTCAATTATTGAATTTCTTTGTCTTTAGTGCAAGTGATAGAAAAAAAAAAATTCAATTTATTTTTAATTATCAACAATAGGCTCAATTAAAGCTTCGATTTACCGATTTAATTAGTGCCAAAAATGCCAATTATTGTCAATATTACTATACTTTTTTCATTTCAGTAATTACTTTAGCTGTTGTGGAATCTCTTCTTATTGTTCTTATATAGTAGCCGTATTTGCCAGTATTTTAAATAAAGTAAACACACTGCATGCCCCCGTCCCTCTCCTAAAACTGCTCCACATCAATGTCAGTCCTCAAGCCCCTGCCTTGTATTTTCATTTTTCTTCCCTTTTCTTCCTTTATTTAACTTTTTTTTGCATCACATTTAGTCCCTTTTGAGCTTTTTTGCGCCATGGTGATATGAACCACAGCAATATCCTGGTTGGTGAATTCTACATTTTCTCCTGATTCCATGCATCTTCAGGCTCTCACACCAATCAATGGTCACAGTGGACCAAGTCTACAGCCTGGATCTGCACAAATGTGTTCTTTTCTCCACAGCAATAAAAATAGTATTAAAACATTAAGCCTCTTCCTATTTAAAGTGTTTTATAGTAGCCGTCCAGCAAGACGGAAATAAAATGACACCGTTCGGCCTTGGCATTGTCACCTGTGATAAAATGTAATGACTAGACCCATTAAAAAGAGGCTGAGTCAACATTTTAAATGCCAGTGTTTTATTAAAAATCCAACAGTCTTAGACATAAAGCAAATTTCCCCAGTGCTGTATTACAGTTTGTGTTTCATGTTAAATTAATTTTTAAACATTCATTTTTATAAACCTTTGATTTATCATACAGTTTGAATATTCTGTTATCTGATTTATTTTCTAAAAAATGTCTTGATTCTTTTTACTTAAGGAAGTAAACGTGATGCAATGTTAGAAGTTACACAAAGAGATTTCTTACATTTTTAATAACTATAGTGTCCAACAATAATGTTTGTTTCAAAAAGGAATCTGCAGTTGGAAGTTTGAAACATATTTACCCTCCAGAGTTAAGAAATTTGCAACATAAAACTTTAGAATCTGTGGTTGATTGTCTGTGTATAATTAGCAGCAGAGTACCCAGCACAACTTTAGGTCTCTGGCATAGATAATTCAGCACTAAAGAAGTTAAAATCTGCCCATACTGTAGTACTGTGTGGGTTGCTTTTGGTTGCCTCCAATTGGTGTCAGTTGTTGAGGATGCATAGGATTCTTGGCAGTATTTTGGGTCCTCATCTGGTGAGAGTCCTGTGTTCTTGGGCTCCTGCAGTGGTCCTTCCGGTCCTAGTCTGGATCCTGGTGGAGTGATACCATAATTCTGCTTTTCCGTGCAGATGTTCTTTAGGTCCCGGCTTCTATTGGAGCTTTGCCTTCAGCAGGGGCTCAATTTAGGGAAGATTTGGCATTAACTTAATATTATTATATAATATTATTCACGGTAGGATGAATGCACCATCTTATATATTTGTATTCACGAAGGAATGATGCTTGGCATGTCTGATTGGATGAAGGTTTGAACATAAGTGTGTGTGTAAGTTATTCTGTGTACGTACAGCAGTCCTTTGTTGTATCGTGGTTCACCTTTCAATCTTGCTGTTTCAGTGCAATTTTGCTTTTATTTATTTATTTATTTTTTTACAGCATACTGGGTCCTGATTGGGTGTTGACCTTGTCAATGCCTATGTTGTGTCTTCTGCACATAATGCGCTCACTTTACCACATTTACATAACTCTTCAGTCAAAAGCAGATCTTTGTTTTCATTCCATAAAGCTGGACCTATTATTTGGTGACGGTTTGAATTTTGAGATTTTAAACAAAAGAAAAAAATGTGGAAAATATGGAGTGAGTTCTTTTACAATCGTGAAACAACTGTAATCCGACTTCACAGATTTCACCTATCGGGGGTTATCTTTAGAACGTAACTCCCGCAATAAACGAGAGAACACTGTAAGCTTGACATGTGTCTGATTTAATCATATGTATATGCACTATTGTGTTTTTGTGGGTCTGCATAGACATGTTTGTAAAGATTTGGGGTATGTTTGTGGTTTTTGAATGTGTGGATGAGTGTGTCTATAAGCCCAGCTCATTTGGTAAACATCAACATGTGAAGTGATGATAGTAATTTTCATGCACCTCATTTTTTCAAACTCCTGAAGTTTGATAAAGTTCAGAATTTCATTTGGAGAATAAAGATGATTGAAATGTTTTATCGTCCCTGAAACTCAGAATTAAAGGCCTGAAACAGGTTAGAAATGTCCAAACCACTGCAGCTCACAAGGACATATAATATCAAAAACAGCATCAAAACGTTTCTCACAATCAGTCCGTTTTCAATCAGGTCATGGCCAAACTTTTCGTTTTCAAGAAACACCAAAATTACCTTAGTATTATTTTTATCCTAGAAGCAAAAACAAAAAAATATGACATGTCCTACCTGTTGTCACGAACGGGCAGATGGCTGGTTCCACCGACAGGATGATAGAAGTCAAGCACAGATGATAGTCAATAAAGCTAAAGAAGGGTCGAGCAGGCAGAGGTCAAGCACTGGTATAACAATATTAGAGAGCAGGCTAGAGTAGTCCAGGCATGGGTAGGGGGAAGGCGGCAGACAGAGACAGATTTGGGCAAAAGTCAGGAACACAAGAAAACAGGTCAAGATATAACCCTCAGAGTAGCACAAACAATACTTCGCACTGAGCGAGGCTCTGTGCGCTGATAAAGACTCAAGTGGGTGATTATCAAATGAGAGTCAGGTGGGCGGCATCCAGCACTGGGGTGTCTGGGAGATGTAGTGGCTTAGTATAAGAAATGGCTCCCGCCGCCGCCGGTAGGTTGGAGATTGAGCTTTAACTCCTGACCCCTGTTCCCCAACCCTCAAAAATGTCTGTTCCACTCCAATGTCGGCATCAAATAAAACTATGTGGGTAAGGCTGGATACTTAAAATAACCAAAAAATAAAAAAATCCCGTCCAAAGGTGTATCAACAGACCTAGAACCACATTCTGTAAGTAAAAGAAGAGACATACCAAAGGAAAAATGGTACAAACTGATTATTCCACCATCCAACCTCACTCTATTCCATTAGGGATCGACTGATATGATTTTTTCAGGGCTGATACGATACCAATATTTTTTTAAGTCTGGGTGGCCAATAGCCGATATTTAGGACAACATTCCTTTGCAATATTCATTTTGAAAAAAATAAAATAATAATAAAATGGGCAACATGCTGTTTCAACTCGAGATATTTTTTATAGCATTCAGGAAGCCTGTAGTTGGTTTTATTATTTTTTAAATCAAACCAATTTAGACAACTTATGCACATGTATTAAATATTTTTTTTCCGAACTCCACCATACCAATTTTAAATATTCAATCAACCAAACTTACATATTTACTGATCTCCATGACACAGGGTTCAGAGTATTGCATGATGGATTAAAATAAAAAAGAGACTGATGTTAAAATAGCCAATATCTGCATTGGTATCGGTAACGGTCGACCCCTACATTCCATACATTAAATGAAAGGCAGTGTAAATCCTCAGATCAATAGAAAGTTTGATTCATTTTTCATGGAAATAGCCGATTAAAGCAGCAAGAAATGTTTACACAGACACAGTGAAAACATTTAAAGGTTTATCTTGCATTCGTCCTTTTATTACTGCCAACACTAAGTGTACTTATGCATTTATACAGTTAGCCTAGATCTTGTAGGTCAAAGCCAGATTATTAGGTTCATTGAGGTTTGTTAAGATGTAATAATTAGGGCTTTGGACACATTTAGTCAAATTTAGAATATTGTCCAGAAACGTTTGCCAAAGTTACAAGCTGAGAGCAATCTGCCATGATTTATCACCTCCAGGCTGTTGCTCTTTTTTTTAGTCTAGTCTGTTGCCACTGCAGGAAACTCCTCAGTCTTGGCTGAGGGAAAGCCAGATTCCAACAAAATCAGGTGATAATCCAACTTAAAGAGCTGGAGGACTTGTTTCTTTTGAACCATTGAGGTCTTCCTTTTTTACAGCACAGACTGTTGACAAAAGCCCAGCACTCACAGAGATTAATAGGATGATAGTTTGCCATTAACAGCTTGAACCCGTACACCAGCAGGCCTGGAGAAGCACCAAATATCCACAGTCACCGGCTGAGAGCACAACAAACTGCTAAAAGATGGCAGCCGAGCTGCGCTTGATCAGGCGGCGTGCTGCTCAAATTATTCCATTGAAAACAAGCAAACTGTGTCTGTTGTCATTCAGAACAGCTTTTAGTTTCAGTCTACCTCCCACCTCTTCTGGATTACAAAGAGAATCCTATCTCATTATGGGAAGTTGAAACAGTGTCAGTGTTTCCTTGGAACCATCTTTGTGCTTTGAGCTCGGCCCAGTTTTCTATAAAGCCTGAGTGAAAATCAAAGAGTGAAGACCTCGATGCATTTTTATTGACTCAGATTATTTATATCGAGCCATATGCAGTTGACACGTTTAACCCCTAAAATGACTCAAAAATATTTCCAAATATTGTTTTTTAACAAAATTGCACTTGATTGTTTTGTTTATAGACCTTGATCGTGTTTTGATCTACTGTGAAAGCGTTCCCAGTGGTCTTTTAATTATGATTATGCCATTTTTAGCCAAAATTCCATTCAATTTTATTTGTATAGCCCAGTATTACAACTCAGTTATCTCATGGACTTCACACCAGTTACTGTCCAAAATGGTAAAATCACTCATAAAATATAAACCACAGCTGATTGCTACAGACTAAAACAGACTAAAATAAACTTTAAAAAAAAAAAAAATGTCTTCTGGGTTCTGCACAAATGCAGTAGTTACAAATAGAAATTGAAATAGAAAGTCTTTATTGTCACTCAACATGGTATTGAAATTCAGGAACCGTTCTCTTCAATGTAGGAGGTCAATACAGACAGATAAATAGAAAAACACAGCAGATTACCAAAAAAAAAAAGTGTGCAACAATCAGAAAAATATGCATGAAACAGACAGATGTGCAAGAATTAAAGAAAAATATGCAAGTGTTAGTTGGCTTGTGGTGTATTTTATTATTCAGTTGTGGGCAAAGCAATCCCGCCCCCTTAAATGAGAGTTATCTGTTTACAACGATAGTGGCGAACAATATTGAATAGAGCTGTGTTGATTGAATCAATTTATTGATCTTAGCTTAACAGATCAATAATCAGCCCACAAAAGTAAAGATCGATCTAACGCATAAAGCTAAAGTCTGCTAGCTTGATGCTAACGTATAATGGGATTTCCCACAGGACGGCTAATGCTAACATTCAGTCGACCTAAACATACATTGCTGACTAAATGAGCAGCTTTATAGTCTCATAGGCATGCATTTTCCAAACTCTTTGAAGAAAATATTTTTTAAAGTAACCTTTTGTGGTCTAAAGCATCTTTTTTTGCTCATACTTTCTTCTTCTCCTGGAATAAAGTGTAATCCTATAGCGTGATCACCACCTAGTGGCCAAACTGAAACGAACTCCAGGAGAGGCAGAACAATTTTTTGAGCTTCTCCGTTTGAGAATCCATGTAACACTGAATGTTATTAACGATCTCATTATTCCACAAATACATTTTATATATGATCTTCAATATATATATAAATTATTAATATTAAAAAATGTGTCTAAATGTGTAAACCGTGTAAATTCAAAATGGAATTGATTGGATTGAAAGAACTGGAATAAATCTGAATGAAATCAATGCAGGCTCTAGTAAATTGAATTGATTGTGTAAATTTTTGGCGAAACCCATCCCTGATATACAAGCTATCAAGGAAATAAAGATGTACATGGATGAAGTCGTCTAAAAGTAAATGCACCAAAATGGAGTGGAGCATTTAGCATGAAAAAATACAATATTTTTCAAAGTAACTTTTTCCATCTACTCCTGAATCACAACAATTTGATTAAAGAAGTACTCAGAAATGCAATTTTTAGAATAATTTTCTTAACATATGTCCTTCATAATCATAAAAATGTTACAAGAACATATTAAAAACATCCAAAACACAATTTTCATCAAAGTAGGTCTCTAAATAAACCCTGTGTTTATTTTTCCCAAAGATTGTTGGGTAATACAGGAGCAGATGAAATTCTACCAGCGGTATGCGAGTTATCGGGTTAAATGCCAGCAGAATTATGTAAATCCCAGTCATTTTAGTGATTTTCCAGAATTCCTGAAAAGTTATATATATATATATATATATATATATATATATAAAAGGACATCTTGATCTGGTTGAGTATTAACCTTTAACCAATATTATACCAAATTCTTGTTAACGAATTCACACTTTTGTCACGGAGCTGCACTGCTCATTACAATTCACTGGCAGTTGGAGAATTAAAGGGTTGAGGACAGAGAAGCGAAGCAGAGATTATAAAAAGAAAATTGAGATTTTTTTTTTTAAGACTGATGTTCTACACATTTATATCTTTGACATAAAATGAAGTTATCTTTTTCTGGTTTTACGGATCTGACTGTTCTAAGAAGTTTAATGAACAGAGGAAATTCACTACAGTCAATGCAAGAAATGCAATAATGTATTCATTCAGATTCTAAAAAAAAAAAATCTTAATTTGAGTTAATATTTGTGTCTCAGGAAAAAAATGTAAAAAAATAATTGTGAGGTATGCTCAACAACATACTTATTTAACAAATGGTGTACTTTTTTGATGTGTAAAGCAAGCTTTTTAAATAAAGTTTGATTGATAGTTTGTTTAAATATTGCATAATGAACCGTATGTTTACTATAACAAGAATTTTTGCATCTTATGTCCGACATGAAATGGCATTGGAGGTAGACCAATTCAAAGAGATTAAAGCTAAGGCTTAATAATCGATGCCTCGAATCTAAAAGATTTTACGGATACACTTTTTGAAAAAGGCTCCAGACATGAAGCAACATTAGATTTAATGCAGCTCTTAAAAATTCACTCAGCTCAAAGGATCGAGCTAATAAAAGACAAACTGTGCAGTGATGCGAGTCCATGTGGGATGCAGGCGGCAAGTTTATGTTAACAGACAAAAAAGGTCTTTAAACTTACTAAATAAAGTTATTGGCATGGGCCCAACAAGTAAAGTGGTTTAAAAAAGAGGCAAGACGCTTGTTAATCTGCAGGAGATCAGGGAACAAACTGCTTCGGCTGCTGAGCGCGGAACTCACCTCCACCTCTGATCACAGCAAGGATGAATGAGCGAAACACACTGCGATAAAGGGAAATAACAGCAGGAGGTGTGCTGTGTCACCTCATGACACATAGTTTTGTGGCTGCCTTTGTAAACGAAACCAAGAGGGGTAAATAAAGAAGTCTTAGTGTGGGAAAAAAAGGGTATCTGAAGTTTAGCTCTGGTTTAATTTCACCTGCTCAGGTGGACAATGAATTAAAGATTTCACCTGAACAGGGATGAGCAAACTAAGACGTGTTTTGGTAATTCACCTCCAAAAAAAAAATCTGGACAGAAACATGCCTTAATCTTACTTTAAAACACCACATTTTTTATGTTTTTATTTCAAAATTATGATTTTTGTTCTTTTTTTAGTGGCATTTTAACCGTTGAGTTGATTTGGTTGCGTTCGTGTGTTGTTGGAATAATTCTGCTTTTGGGGTTTTGAAACTCAAAATTTCAATTTCAAATCTTTGTTTTTTTCACTTTCAACTCTTTTTTTTCAGTTTTGAACTTAAAATGTAAAAAAAAAATTTGCTATTCTAAAATTACCTTAATTATTTTCAGCTTCAAATGTTCTGCTTTTGGGGTTTTGAAACTCAAAATTTCAATTTCAAATGTTTTTTTTTAAATTTTCAAGTCTTTTTTTTCAGTTTTCAATCTAAAAATTTCCATTTCAAAACTTTTGGCATTGTTGTGGCACGTTGGGGCGGGCTAAACCGACGGAACGGGCTGGAACAGCGTTTTGGATGGTTTGTATGCCATACAATTCTGCTTTTCATCCCCGTCTTGGGACAACTTCAGACTAAGATAGTACAGGCAATACAGCAATTTTCTGACCGTAATTATCCAAATTCTCAAGAGTCGGTGAATGCACCGGAACTGAAGTTACCACCCTCATGATTTTGATTGGTCCTTTGTTTTAGTCCCTCCCCAATGTGCCGCAAAAGTTTTGAAACTGAAATTTTCAGATTTGAAAATGAAAAAAATAAGGGGGAAAAAAGTATTTAGTAAAATCTAAACCAAAATTCCAAATGACTGCTTGAGAATTAAAAGTACTTAATATTTCACATACATTTCTCACTGAATAATTGGTGCATTCTAACAACACCTCAGTGTCTCGCTGCACACAGTGAGAAATGTGCTCTCTAGTTTGGTGTTTTCTTGGCTCATGTCATGACGTGTTATCAGGTTTTGTGCTTACCACTGTCACTGTTGCACCAGGTGTAAATAGCTGATTATCCACAGCTGTATTCTGTGTGGTCTGTAGTCATTAGTGAGTTTAATTGTCTGGTTTTCACGTCAGTTTTGTCGGGTCATCTGCTGTTGTCAACATTTTGGCTGTGCTTTTTGTTAATAGGTTTGAAAAGCTTTGAGATTTTCTTTAATAATCTCCTGCATTTCTGGTCTGTTGATTCCTGACACACACAGGCATATAAAATGTGGGAATGTAATACTTTTAGGAAAAATGCAGCCATAAAATACCAAAGGTTTTGTAAGACATTTATCAAAGTCAAACGAAGCCCTTTGTTAAAACATGGTGAATAGGATCCTAATATTTAATATGGTTGTAGGTAAGGCTTTGTCTTGCTAAATCAGAATATTGAATAGAAAATTGCAGACTTTTAATTATTTTTCTATGACCTTGTGACATCTGGCTGTGGTATTCAGGTTTAGACATAGAAAATTGTTGAAATAATCCTAAAATTATCAATAGAGAAGTAAGAAACAGCAGGGTTCATTCAGGTAACTAACTTTCTCAGTGATGGCAGTTTTTGTTGCACTTTGAAATATTTCAGTCTATTATTTCATTTTAATTTCTAAAGTAAGAAAACCTGCTTCTTATATCATGTTTAAAACCATAACACGGAATCAACCTACAACTGAAATTGTGTTACTTAAAACCTGGGGCAGTTTCAAGAAGCAGGTTTAACAAATTCAGAGTTCAAACCTGCACTCAGAGTTGACTGACTCAGAGTTCGCAAACTCAGAGTTGACGGCTTCAGAACAGCTGAAAAAGGTTTGTTCAATCAACTCTGAGTTGTTGGACTCAGAGTCAGGTGCTAGCGTCGCGACCATAAAAAGCCCAGAGCAATGGAGCAAAGACATCACGAATACCAATAGGGCTTCATGCTTCACGGTGCTTCAACAAGCACATGCTGACTGCGAGCACAATTTCTGGAAAAAGATCATAACAGAGAGATTTGCCATGGGAGAAAATAGCTGCCAGATTTAATGTGTATGTCTACATTTCAATCATTTCAATTCAGGATAAGTACTAAAGTATGTCAGGAATGTCATTTTGTCACTTGTTAAGTAAGGAATGGTTTTTGATCAGTCCTCAATTTTTAACGATTATTCTCCGTAATTAAATGAATGACTAAGTTCAGCTTATCCCACTCCGTGAAACAGGTTTGGTTTAACCCGCTTTCATGGGTTTAAGTTACCTCTGTTTCTGAAACCAGAAACTCAGAGTTTTCCTTAACTCAGGGTTCACAAACTCAGAGTTTTCCTTGACTCAGGGTTCACAATCTCAGAGTTTTTCTTAACTCAGGGTTCACAAACTCAGAGTTTTCCTTAACTCAGGGTTCACAATCTCAGAGTTTTCCTTGACTCAGGATTCACAAACTCAGGGTTTTCCTTAACTCAGGGTTCACGAACTCAGAGTTTTCCTTGACTCAGGGTTCACGAAGTCAGAGTTTTCCTTGACTCAGGGTTCACGAAGTCAGAGTTTTCCTTAACTCAGGGTTCACAATCTCAGAGTTTTCCTTAACTCAGGGTTCACAAACTCAGAGTTTTCTTTAACTCAGGGTTCACAAACTCAGAGTTTTCCTTAACTCAGGGTTCACAATCTCAGAGTTTTTCTTAACTCAGGGTTCACAAACTCAGAATTTCAACAAACATGCTTCTTGAAACGGGCCCCAGGTCTCCATGGTGTTTGTGTTGTGAACGAGGGTTGCTCATTTGATTTCGCGTTTAAATTACATGCCGCGGCATACGTCAATCTGTACAATTGAGATGGATCCTAAACATATCTTAGAATGGCGCAAGCAGATGGGTGATGTTGAGAAGACAGCTGAAGAAAAAGGAGCAACAAGCAAATGATTGCCTGATTGAGGTGCAAAGAAAAATAGTGACGAATTAGAAGAACTGAAAGCGTTAATAGTTTACTTCAAAATTACATGTAAAAACATTTTTTTTCGCAGAAATTGTTCAAACATAATACATTGTAGTCTATATGTAGTGATCATCGATGCATACTTTTTTTTGCAAAGACCTCTGGGAAATTTCTAAGGTACTCGATTTCAGAATTGTAGATTCAGACACCACAAAAAAATGGCGAACACACTAGTGCACTATGTAATGAGTAGTGAAGGAATTCAGACATAGCCAACATAAGGCTGCTTTTCTCACCTTCAGTTGCAAAAACAGTTGAAGAGTCACTATAATTTAAATAGTTGCTTTTCAGATTTTTTTTTCTTTGCAAGGATCCTATGGGTGGCGCCAGAGATTAGTGTATAAGTGTCTATAGACCTGACTGTGGACTGGAACCCACACGGTATCACGACACAGTACCATCCGTCTACCAAGATGTTAAATAGGCTAATAAATGAAAGAAGTGTTTATCTTTAGCACTTGATTGCTATTCATTCTTTTCTTTTTCTTCCTTGTTTTTCCTTTTTTTTGGTCTTCAGTTTTTTTCATTACACTGTATTTCCTGTTATTCTGTTATACATTTTCAGCGTCCTCTTCCTTGTGTGGTTAAAGAAAATACAAAAAAATCTACGAGGTGAGAAGCAGAGCTGCAGATGAGCAGCCTGAATGAGCCTCTCAGTTGCTTTGTGTAATAACAAAAGCCTCAAAGAGCCCTCGTTACAGGTTGTTGGTTAGCTTTGATCAAATAAGTGGAAGTTTGGAGCTCACATCAATCCACAGCTAATGGTCTGTGGAAAGCGCTACCGAGACTCTCACCACAATGGGGGATGAAACCAGAGGATTTTTGGGTGGAAGCCCTGGCAGACAGGCTATATGGCCTCCATTTGCATCACAGTATGCCCCCATCCGAATTATGGCAAGTGGAAGCATCATTTTTCTTCACAATAGGCCCAGAAGGGAGGTAAAAAGAAGCTCAAGTTGGCATTGAATGATCCTCCCCTAGGAAAGGATTCGTCCTGAGCCTGTCTGTTTCATTAAACATTAAACTTCTTCAAACTTTAGTAGGCTGGGCTCTCGGCCCAGAGGGAACATTTACTTTAATGCATTGTAGGCCTGATTTCAACCAAAGATTAGTCACCTTAGTGCTGAGTGTCAAATTCAGTTTTACAAAAGAACCATGAGCTGACTGGCAAGGAGTTTAAACAAGGACACATGAGAAGGAAAAGGTAAAACATACACAAACCAAAATGTATACTTTCACACGTGCAAGTTTCTGCCTTTAAATTGGTAGGTCAATTTAGGCTTTGTGCACTTCCATTGTTGCACCACCTAAATATTATCCTGACAAAACTCAAATACAAAGAGGAACGAGAATACTATTATTATAAACTGATAACAAATAGAATATGATTATTAGCCCTGCAATAGAACATTCTTTGTTGGAACAGCTACAGAAATGTGAAGCAAATGTGCAAGAGTACTAAAATAAGAATACAAATCAAAACTATCCTTGCAGAAAAATGAGATAGACTTAAGAAAAATATGTGCAATTGTGAAAAAGCTTGAGTAATGAACTGTAGAGACTGTTTGGGTGCAAATTTCCATGAGTGTGTCTGTCACAAATGGTGCAGAAAGGACGTCCTGCTTTGTGGCAACTCTGGTCAAGTGTAGATGTCAGTTCAGCCAAGGATCTCCTGTCTCCCACCTCCCTGACTGACTCCAAGAAACAATCACGGACAGAGCTTGACTTCTTGATTACTCCACCCACCTGGTTTCCTCATCTTCTTTGTGATGCTGCTCCACCAGCAACCTGTACATGATGCTATGATGGGGTCGTAGAAGGTTCCTCAGGAGTGACATCTTTATCCCAGGGATGTCATTCTCCAGGCTCATATGCTGCTTGTTCCTCCTGTCAAGTATGTTTGGCCAATAAGGAGCTTCAAAAGCAGGTTGGTTGGAAAACATGTAGGACTTAGGCCCTCTAGGCATGGATCTTGAACCCATATCTTAACCCCAAGGATCACAGACTCCTCAGCAAGCAAAGGCTACATTCAGTCTTCCCGTACAAGGCGTCAATATTAATAGTGTATCCAGTTTATTACCAAGGTAAGGTTGCTTTTTACCAGTGGTGGAGCAATAGTGCCCAAATCCAGGCCTTGAGGGCCAGTGTTCTATATGTTTTTCAACCAACCGGCCTTTGAAGCTCCGAATTGGATAAACACATCTAATCCAGGGAATCAGCAACAGACAAGGCAGGGATTTCTAGAAAACCAGCAGGAGGCTAGCCCTTGTAGCCTGGATTTGGGTGTCCTTGGAATAGACTGTCCACAACCATCTCCATGGTCTACACACAATGTCAACAAGGATGCTGCTCACATCAGTTCACAAATGTCAGTCTTCTGCTCCCACTTTGTTTCCATTGGAGAAGAGTCTGGCAATCACAGTCAAAAAGGCTTCTGTTGTATCTGAAATGTTCAACGTAGAGGGTAAGAAGACTAGGGGTCCAGAACCAGTACCCTGTGGCACCTCACACATCACATACCATTATATGTAATTTTTACCGTCAATAGAAGACTATAGTCAGCCTGTTTGTGAGTTAGTCCAATTGTAACTCCAAACTCTTATAATTAAGGCATTTATCACATGCACTTAGATCTAAAAAAAAGTAGATTTTACTGTATTTATGTTTTTTTATGATGAGTTGACTGTTTTTTAAGCATTTATCCATGTATTTCATTTCAATGTAAGTTTTCCTTTTTTTGTTTTACTGAACAGGCAGAAAATGTTAAAAACTCATTTTTGTGCTGCTTTTTTTCTTCCATTTTCATACACAGAGCCAGCATTCTTTCACTTAATAATCATAATATTTAGCAGCCACTTACTAAAAGCTGGTGATTTGGATGCAGGGGTACAGAGGACACACTTCACTGAGGTTTTTGGTTCAGTGCAGCAGGAGCAAATTTCAAATGTTTGTATTGTTGTTGATTATTATTCCAAGCAATGATGGGGATATTTGTCAATTTAAAAGTGATCGTATTCATGATAATATTATATTTCAGGCGCCGTTTTAATGTCTATTTTGGTTGAATTTTAAAATATATATTTATTTAGATGTAACAATTTGGACTATTCTTATGTATTGGGCATTTAAAAACACTTAAATGCCTCTACCATCTTTTTTTCTGATTTTGGAAGCAGCTTTTTGAGTTTTCAGGAGAGTTACATTTGCAGCCACCACTTTACCACAGATTTAAGATCCATATGTGACTGTGAGTCATTTGCATTGTACATCATCTTTAGCAGGGCTAAGCTCGGGATTTTCTTCAGATGTGAAGTAATGAGGTTTTCAATCTAGAGTATTAGAGCTCCCAAGTTTTATTGAAGTGAATCTCCATGGCAACGTCAACCGATGCTGCAACTGCAGGCGCCTCAGCAGTGTGTGAATGCCTTGACTGTCAGGGATGGTGGTTATAGAGGACCTAAATGTTGTTACTATGTGATTTAAAAAATTAAACCTGATGGCACATAAATACAAATAGAGGACAAAGATAAAGGAGAAGACGTAACAATCGAAACAAATTCCAAGTAATCTAACCTTAAAACAAACCAATCCTCACACCTACACAGAAAATAATGAATTATTGTCTGCAGAAATATTGTTATTTAGAGAGCTAGACCTATAATGAACAAGGAAAATAAGAATATAAATTGAAAGACCTTGTTATTATGCCTTCCAGAGGTGAAATCTTTCACTGTGACAAAGGTCAACAAGGCTGTTAACATGTAAGTGGTGAAACGTGAAATCCACTCACTTGTCCAGCTCCCGTCTGAGTCTTTGGTTCCTATTGTCTAACGAAGTCATGTAGGAAATTGAAAACTGAATTATTTATTTACACAATTACGTGGAGATACCTAGCAGCCCATGTGTGTGGCTTCAAGATGGCATGGTGGACACAGGCTGTGTAGAAACATATGTCAGACCGCAGACATGGATAGGCGAAACATGCAGGGAAGAAAGCGTGTTGCCAGCAGCCATACAGGAAGCTAAGCAGACAGTTGGAGGCTATGCAGTCGAATTCGTGTACCTATTGCCAAAATGCATGGCTGTGGCGCAGCATGTCTTGTGAAGACATGAATTCTAAGAGAAAACAAAAAAAATCAGTAATGTTTTCTTTCTTAAATAGTATTTTCCTCATAAATCTGTTTCACCTGCACACAACTGGGTCAGGCCTCTGCAGACCGTGATCCCGAAAAAACATTGAAACCGCTATTAAAAAGCATAAGACAAAATTGAAAAATAATAGCGGCCTAGAGTTTCACTTTAATTTTGTATTCAGACCCCTGTTTCACTCTTGTTGACTGTCTCTTAATGTTGATCTTACAGATTGCTCAAGAGCCACTTCAGCTAGGAGAGCAGTTTGTGATTGTTTCAAGCATGGCAGATAAAATCAGAGTCTGTGACAGCTACTGAAGTGGAGGAGCGCATGCCTGTGAAGAGGCCATGAATTTTAAAATACTATTCAGTGCAAATCTGTGTCATACCATTGTCAGACCAGGAAAACATCTCAAATGCACCAAAAAATGAGACTTATGAAAGTAAGATAAGGACTGGCAGGGTAAATAAACTTGCTTTTCTGACAGTTTTTCATGCAAAACTTCATCATGATTACACAAAAGGCTTTTTTTAAAAACAATTTCTTTGAATTATTATTTTTTCATGAGGCTCTACCATTGTTGTGGTTACAGAGATGCTAAATAGTGGAGACAGTTATTAAAATAATTAAGCATTTTGTGGTACATGCACCAAATTTAGCATGGATTTACCTTACCTTTCAGAGAAACACGTTAGCCACAAGAAAATCCAAAATAATACTAGAAAAATTGCATTACCTCCGATAATGCATGTGTGAATGCATTTTTGCTTAATGCGGTTGTTGTAAATCGCGCAA
>NC_050522.1:22529479-22539198 GCF_002922805.2 Oryzias melastigma | reverse complement strand
AAATTGTGTAACTACGCAAAAACTGTAAAGTGCACAACTACTAATAATACAAGCAGGAAAGTCCTTAACGAGCCGAACGTTGTGATACCAAGACTGTGTAAGTCGCATAAAGTGTGATAAAGTTTTTACGTGCCGAAAAACGTACGGAAGTGGACATAAACTATAATAATAATAATAATAAAGAGAAACAGAAAAACAATAGTGTGAATGCATTGAATGCATTCACACAATAATAATATTTAAAGAGAAACAGAAACACTATAGTGTGAATGCATTGAATGCATTCACACAAATAGTATTCTGTAGGTACCACTCAAGTTTAAAGACTCAATCTTATGCATGAACGACCCATACTGTTGATATTGAAGCAAATGGACATTAAATCATTTTATAATAATTGAATATATTGCCGCCATCTTTACAAATGGTGGCCATTTTGGATTTTTCTCCTGGCTAATGTGCTTTTTTGAAAGAGTACATTCATGGCAAACTTGGTGCTTGTACCACAAAAAGCACGATTTGTCTGAAATGTTAACCGACGAAAGGTATTTCCTTTAGGTAAAGGGATACATCTGTAAAAATTACAAACACACATGAAAAATGCAATTAGGAAATCTGATGTAGACACAGAAAATGAAAAAAAAAAACATTTATCCCAATTGCATTCTCTGGATTCTGTAAATCAAGCCCACGAATTTCAATTCAATTTTAGCCCTCCCATGGGCTTCATCTAGATGGAAATGGGGGACAGCTGGAGGTGTAAGACGAGCCAGAGGCGAGGTCCACATGAGCCACCTGGAAACTGAAATTTCACCTACTACCCTGGAGGGGAGTGGGAAAGAGGGACAACACATGAATCACACTGCACCAAACTAATCCATGGAGAACTAAAATTTAAACTAATGCTGAAATACCAAACGTTGCAGTTCCTCAAATGACCACTGGAGGCTGTTTTCTTGAAAGGAAGCATTTTGCCATTACTTCCCATTTATACAAGTTTTTTTTTATGACAAAAACAAACATAGTGTCCAAAAGTTGTTAATGTTTATTGTTTTATCTGTTATTAACAGAGGTGGATAACAAGTTTTTGATCAGTTACATATACTGTACTTAAGTAACTTTTGATATACAGTTGTACTTCTCATAGTAGATTTTCTTCACCATACTTTTTACTTTTACCAGATTCATGGTGATAAATAAGAACTTGCTATAACTATACCTGTCTTGCTACTTTTCTTTTGTTAGAAACTCTTGTATCATTTTTATTACAAATACATAATAATTTAGGGCACAAATCAGTGTAGAATAAGTTAACAAAACACAACAAACTTCAACATTGTTGGGGTGTGGAGGGATTTTATAATCTCAAAGAGAGATGACAATCTTGCTTTCTGTGTTTGTTAAGCAGCAGTGATGCGTGACAAAAGGCTTTAGTAATGAATGTCATTTCTAATCCCACGTGAGTTTTGACAAATCAAATAATAGCAGTAACACTGTAAACAAAAGGTCGTTTCTTTTTTATTCAGTTAATTATAAAAATATATCAGCATGTGGAAACAACTTTTAGACTATGAAACCATATTAGTTCAAACTTTGGCATTCTGCTAGCCTTCTCTAACTATTTTGGCATGTACTAAGATTTTTTACGCTATTTTGGAGTTTAGCTAATATTTCAGCTACATGCTAGCTGTTTTGGCTTATTTAATTTGTTTCTCATTTTTTTTAAAGATTTTTTGAAGTTTTGCTATTTTTTTTAGCTGCATGCTAGCTGTTTTGGCTAACCTACATTTTTTTTTTACATTTTTTTGGTTAATTTGGCATTTAGCTAATATTCTAGCTGGCTATCAACTTCAGTGTTTTTAGCTATCAATTTCAGCATCTTCAGCTATTAGCACTAGCGTCAAAATCAGCTTACAACATTCATACTAGCACTGTCGCAGGTAATGCTATATATACAGTTCACAAGTTTGATTTTTTAAAAATTTAGTTTTAGAGTGTTCAGTAAATGTTTATCCTGTTTGACCTTTGACCTAAGATGTGTTTTGGATTTTGGCCCATTGTGCGTTTGAGCTTGACACCCCTGACCTAAATATATGCTCTTTTATTGCAAAAAATAAATAAATAAATAAAAATTCCAACAACAAAGTCCTGTTCAGATATAGTACAAGTGACATTTACTGAAAAAAGAAGAAATAATAACTAAATAAATTTGTTTTTTGTGTCACGATGTGAACATTTTTTGGTGAAAATGTATGTTTAACAATAAAAGCACTAAACTAATAGATGTGATTCAAGCCATTACATTTCATTGAGGAGTCTGTAATTCTATTACCCTTCAATGCTTCAGTCGTTTAAAGACACACAGCTGTTAATTGTACTCAGCACAGCTTATTTGAAAGTCTAACATTATATTTTTAAAGGGGGTCTCATCATCACTGCTGTGCTAATGGATCAGCTGGAAGGGATGCAGATGGATGATGACCAACTATAGCATGCAGACCACACATAAAATAATTTAAAAAACAGCAGATATTAAGCAGATTAACCAGGAAATAGGTACAAGACTACCTTTTTGAGCTTCAAGAAGAAGTTTTGCAAATGAATTTGCTTCGAAAATACATATTTTAGTGAAAAGTATCAAACTTTAATGTAATTCTATGTAGTTAGGCTGCTATTTAAGGTCGTACTGCTCATCACAAAGACATTCCTTGTTTCCATGGAAATAATGGTTCCAGATTACTACAATTAAATTCAAACTGTATAGTCTATCATCCTTTATCATTAGTATGAAAATAACTCATCAGCAATTTAACCTTCTCTGACATCTTTTAGCTAAAAAATGTCTCAGGGTCTACTTTGTCATGATTTCTGAGTCGACTTTTATTGAGTCTGAATTAGTTAGTGAGGTTATTTAAAAGTTAATAAACTATACAATAATTACAGAACATTTTTGTCACAAAATGTTAAGCACAAATATATTGTGTTTTAATTGCATTTATTAGATTAATCACACTTTTTGATTAATCACAATGTTTTACGAGGTAAATTTTATGCGACAAAATGCAGCTTTTGTACAAAAACAGGCCAGAGAGAAAATAATAATAATAATATGTGACTATGTTGTGGAAAACTGAACCGATGGAAGACGGTTGCTTCCTGGAGTGTAATTAATAAGTTTTAAAACATATTAACGCGTCATTTTGATTTTTTTATGATCTCTTGTGTTAACACGTTAATGTTGACAGCCCTAATTTAAATCAAATACTGAGAGACGATGATTTTAGCATGTTTTGTTGGGTAAAAACAAGTTATAGACCTACTCCTATAAAAAATGTGTTTTTAACATGTCGTTTCTTTTTAACAATTAAGGAAGTTTATAAAGCAAATAAAGCTTAAAATTGCAAATCAGGAGCTGACGATAAAATGCAGTTTGAAAAAGCTTGGAGATATGATGTGAAATCTATAATTAGCTGGTCCATCTCACTGTTTCGCTCCATTCCGATACATCCACTTGGAGACAAATACGTCCATGTGTGTCAGGGGTCCTCAAACTTTTTCTTGTGAGGGCCACATTCATGTTTTCTTCTCTGATGTGGGGCCGGAGTCAGTTAGTTGGCTAACACAGGAGGTGTGAAAAGTCTAAGCAAAAGCATTTCTGATTTTTCAAAGATTTACATGTAACCAGTAATTAATCACTTTTTCTGAGATCTTCACAGAAAAAAGTCAGGAAATAAAAAATAATCCTTTTAATGAAATAGTTTAATGAAAACGTCTAATTATGTTTTATTCTTCTGCAGCCAGACATATATATGTACGTTTCATTTTCACCAGAACAGTGTTTCCTTATTTATTGCAGGAGTTATGTAACTTGTGAATGTAAAATCTACGAATTAGGACTTCAGATATAAAACCTACAAATCACTACAAACTTTATCCACTTTTTCCAGACAAACACGAACGTTTTCACACTTTTTCTCACTTGTTTAAAATCTCAAAGTTCAAGATTTCCTAGAAAATATGCAGTTTTATGGAATGAAAACAAATATCTGATCTCAATTAGAGCTGAACGTACCAGATACGGGAAAAGACTGCAGAAGGCTGGAGTAAAAACTCATATTCGTTGTGGGTCTCGATTGCATGGCAAGACTGGAAAGTTAAAACAAATCATGGGTCTCTTTTGTTCAAGGGGCTGCACCAAATTTGAAGAAGGGCCGGGTTGTAGTTTGGGGACCCCTAGTTTTCCTTGTCTGAGCTTGCATCTGGTAATGAGGAGTTTTTAATTCAACCACTAAAGTGAATATTTATTTTTAGCCCTAAAATATTATAATATTAAAATACATAAAAAACTCTATTAATGACAACTAAATAGTTCATTAGACTATTTTTCACAAGTTCCAATTAAATCAACGTTTTTGCTATCAAGATCTAGTGACCCTCTTTTTGTGCCATAAGTTCCTTCGCGAGTTACCACACTGACTACACAAAAATCAATTCATCAATCTAGAAGCTAATAAATAAAATCCAATCAACTTTTAAAACAGTGCGCCTCGGGCTCTTGGGGCAATTTTAAATAATCTTTTAGAGTTGAGTATGATTGATGGCCCCGCTAGGCCAAAGGCATTATTAATGGAGTTGATGTTGCGTCCATAATGAGCTTACCCTGCTTTTTATGAAATAACATTACAAGGAAGAGGAAGGAGGCTGTGAGAAAAGGAGGGGGTAAACAGCCACCAGCACACCTCCTTCCTCTTCACCAGCTGACCTTCTTTAGTTCCTTTTTGCAGCTAGTCTGGCTGCCAGAATGCTGTCATTTAACCTCTCAAAGTAAGAGCTTTGCTTGTGAGTATAAAAGCTTTCAGTGGAGCCCCACACACAGAACACGGAATCAGCTCAAATCAACAAAAAAAGAAATATTTTATAGATTTAATCTACTTGTTCCAACACAAAAACAGTAAACATAGAACAGGTAGCTGTCCGAGATTCTTTTTTTACTATTATTAAGTTTGCTGTAGCAACTTGGTGCTGTGTGTTGCCAAAACATGAAACTACAAACCAGTTTCTTGCATAACACTAATGTTTAGACAGAAGTACACACTTGAACTTAAATGACCTGTTACTCATCTTCACACTTGACAGCTAAAGCGTGAAGCTGTAAACGCCATACAATGTCAAACTGACAAATCTAGAGTTTACTTGCTTCTCAAAGAAAACTGTCTATGGTAAATATTGTTGGTGTTACACAGTTTTTGTCTCGGAACGAACAACACCTTTCCTTTCCTTCTTGTGGACACTCTTGTTGTACGTCACACCTGAAACCTTTCTCCACCCTTTCCAACCTGCTTGCATATGCCTCTTCCACATGCTCTGGACTGTTGACCCAAAGAACTTACAGTCCTCCATCTTTTTCACGTCTGCCCTGTAACCTCACTATTCCAACTAAGTGCCTCTCATTTACACATAGATACTTTATCCTCCTGCTGCTGACCTTCATTCCTCTCCTTTCCAGATCTAACCTCTTGTTTGGCTTCTCCTCCACCTGCTCCCTGCAGATGACATTGTGATGTGTAGTGAGCTACACATCACAATGTCATCTGCAAACATCACGGTCCACTCATGTTCCTGTCTAACCTCATTTGTTTGTCTGTCCATCACCACAGTAAACAAGAAAGGTCTCAAAACTGATCCTTGATCCGGTCCTACCTACAGAACATCTCACCACTGTCTGCCAGCGTTCATACATGTCCTAATGTCCTCTTCTACCTCTCCAGACTTCCATCTGTCCATCTACTTCTGGGACCGGTCGTGGGGGCAGCAGTCTAAGAAAGATGTCCAGACTTCCCTTTCCCTGGCAATTCCTCCAGGACCTCTGGGGGGACCCCAGGACAGCAGAGAGATGTAGACTCTTCAGGGTGTCCTGGGTCTTCTTGGGGTCTCCACCCAGTGGGGGATGCCCGGAACACCCTCCGCTGTCAAGAAGACTAGATGCCCGAAACACCTAAACTGGCTCCGCTCGATATGGAGCAGCAGCGGCTCTACTACTTCTACTACTACTACTACTTCTACTTCGAATTCTCACCAGGTGACCGAGCTTCTCAGCCCATCACTAAGGGAGAGCTCAGTCACCTTCCACAGGAAACTAATGACAGCCACTTGTAGCCGGGACCTTGTTTTTGTCCGGAACTCATGACCATAGGTGAGTATGGGAATGAAGATCGACAGGTAAATTGTCATCATAACGGACCGGTCACAGATGTTCTCTCTGTATCCTGTCACAGACTTTTTTCAGATTTATGGACATAATACAGCTCCTCCTGACCTTCTCTGTTCTCCTACAGCAGCATCCTCCAAGGAAATATTGCATTGATGCTCCACATCCTCGGTGTGAAACCATACATATACTCACAAATGCTCACTAATGACTTCAGCCTACAACTTCCACTTCTCTTAAATTCATTGTTTTATTGTTTTCATCAGTTTTATACCTCTGTGGTTTCCACAACTCTGCACATCTCCTTTGTTGTAAAAAAAATAGGCGCATGGTACAATTCTTGTTTAACAGTCCAGTAAAGAACTATTCTCCCAATGGCAACCGTGTCTTCTGACATGTTAAATTGTTAAGAGAGGAGTTACATTGCTAGTGTGGCAGCTGACAAACATCAACACACCTCCATTGTGCTTCTTGTAGAAATTCACACAGTGGATACAATTGCAAAATGGGATTTGGAGTTGCCAAACATCCAATTTCTACAATAAAACAAAGTTCTTCACATTGGATATGAGTGATGATCCTCAAACTGTCTTCGATTGATGAAGTAGAAAGGAAGACATAGAATATTTAATAGAAATAGTTTTTTGCGGTACAATACAAATCGCAATACATGGCTCATGATACGATTTGTTCTGCAACATATCCAAGACTGTACCACAACTGTTTTTTTTAAAGAGTATAACTTAGAAATAAACTACGTGAATATTTATACAAACAAATGTCACCTTGTCAGATTTTTAAATCGATACAGGTGTTGCCAGATGAAATATCGCGATTTATCGCCAAATCGATTTTTTTCCTACACCACTATTGTTGTTAAATAAATGAATAATACCCCCAAAAGGGACTTTTGCATATTGATTAAAGAGTGCTGAGATTTTAAATTTAAGGGAACGTTGTTATTAACAATCTAGTGTAGCAGGTGACTCTGCCCCTCCCACAGACAAGTTCCATCATACATCGATTTTCTAGGAGGAAGAGGGACAAATTGAAAAATTGTAATCGCTCAGTCCTCCATTAATGATTTGTCCTAAATATTTCCTTTTTTTAATTTACCTCAAATTTGAAGCATTTAATGTCACAAAAAATGTTGTTAACCAGTATCTGTTTATAGTTAAGTTCACACTATTGACTCTTCCCCATGAAATCAGTGAAGAAAATACAGTATAAAGAACATATCTCAGATAACCGTCCAGCCAATGTTTTGACAAAAAAAAAAAAAAATCTCATTTTATATATTTATATATATATTCCCTGTTGGTTTCGTTTATTTACTGTAGAATTTTTCATGTTCATCGTTAGGTGTTGGTTACACACTGCTGTCTTTCTGCCACAATCTCTTGCATATTTTAAAGGCTCCAAATCAACATTTTATCTTGGCCAAAAAAACTGATCAATGGGGTCTCTAATGATGAAACGTCCTTTTAAATTATCCTTCACCCGACTCCTCATCTACAATCCAGCCTAACCCATTCATCAGTTTAATTGTTTACTTATTTAGCTATTTTTTTTTTCATTCCCTCCCTCCTCCTTTAGTCCTTAGTGTGAAGCTTCAATGATGCAGACACCTTTCACATACATCATGGTGCTTCCATCATGTGAGAGGACTTCTCCATTCATTTATATTCATCATCCGCAGACATCCATTAACCTCAGTTTAAGCCTACTTAATAAAAAAAAGAGATGATTTACAATATAGAAGTTGTTTATCCACAATAGGAGGGATCTTCACATGACAAGTGCCATGGCTGATTTATGTCTCTACAGTGTTGACCCACATGCACACACAATCTCCGCTGGACGGAACAGGCTGCATTTAGACATGTGTCATTTGTATGCAGTTTGTCTGTGCATATATATGTGTGTGTGTCTGTCTTTAGTACTGGCACCCTGACCCACTTTCACCTCCCTCAGCAATTTCCTGCAGATGGATTCAATAACCTTGATGTGTTCACAGTCATCGTGCATCTACTCTGACCGTTCAAACTTAAACAAGATGAGAGTTTTTTTTCATCTTCTGCCTCCAGCCACAAGTACAGGTTCACACATTTTGTTTGATTGAATCCTTGTACAAGAAATCCCAGAATCCTCTTTACATTTGAAAGTGAATCCATGTCATGACTAATTTAAGTTTGTTCTTTTATTGTGTAAAAGTGATCAGCTGCTTCTGTTTTTGTTTTATACTCTTGTTAGATTCTGGTGGTTTTAAAGAGACACGTTTCCACAGAGCTTTGAGCTTTGAGAAAGTTTTTTTTTCTAAGACAAAAGCATCAAAAACCCAAATAAAGATATTTTCCCAAACAAATATTTTCTGCCACATTTCTTTATGTTAGTTTTTAATAAGAACAAAGAAAACTGCCTGCAGAGAAAGGCTGCAGGAGGCCGTCTTTTGGTCTGCTTAACTGTTAAAATGATTGGATGGCTGGCACAGAGCATGTTTTCCACACTGCTTAATTGAAACGTTTCTGTTTAAATGATTAATTTTTGTCATTAGCATAAATTATATACTAGCTTGTTTCTTGTTATTGGTACGTAGAAAACATACCTGAGTGTAGAATGTCCTGAATTTACTCAAAATGCACTTAATGTCTCTGTCACTTTAAATTGTAGAGTTAAAAAGATAAAAAATAAATAAAAAAATTAGATCTAAGTAGTTTTTAAGTGCTAAGGATTGAGTGAAGGTAAGTTGTATATGAGATACATTTACAGTGCTTAGTGTTATAATCCTTAAATAAAAATTAATTTTACAATTTTATGTCCATGAAGGGTAGATTTTTTTAAGTCATACTCTTTAAAAAACATATTTAAAAATTGTTCTATTATAGCCCTGAGATATATTGTGATAAATATCGTATTTAAAGGCCATGTATCTGTCATGGTTCCTCCATCAGCTACTACCTCTGACCACCAGAGGGAGCCCTCCCAGGAGTCCTAACCCTGGCGTCTCCTCACTATAACTCCCATCAGCCACTGTCACAGTTTCCTGTCTGCACAGCTGGTTTCCATCATTATCAATGCCATAAAGAATTTAAACCCACCTCAGCCACTTCTTCAGTGTGAAGTCTTGTTTTGCCTTGCAGACAGTCTGAGTGTTTACTTCAGTTTACTGTCCCTGGTTTTAATCCTCGCCTGTTTTTGTCGTTATCCTGGCTAGCTTTTGACCTTAGCCTGGTTTTGACAACGCCTCTAACTTGTTGCTTGCCTATTTGTGTTGCCATTAAATCCACATTTCTGCTTGGATCCAAACGCCTCTGCCTCTTCATCACAGTATTGTTACATGTATTGTAACAATACTGTGACTCTTAAAACACGACCCCCCACTGTAGGTAACCCTAAAGTTTACAAAAAGCATTTAATGCATGAACTGTTGGAGTGTAGCAAAAAAAACCCTGATTTATATATATTATATATACTTCATTTGGCAATACTTGAATTGACTTTTGAAAACACA
>NC_050522.1:22521904-22529425 GCF_002922805.2 Oryzias melastigma | reverse complement strand
TTATTTTGGAAATCTGACATTATTGACTGTTCTCTATAAGAGCAAATATTTCAAATATAAGCTGTATTAAGTTTCAGGTAGTGTTTTTTTACGTCATACTCTTAAAAAAAACAGTATAAATTTGTTCTGGTTCAGTCTTGGGGATATATTGTGACTCATATCGTATTATGAGACATGTTCTGCGAACTGTAACGTATCGCCAGACTCTTGCCAATACTCACTCTTAATGTAGGTACGCTTCAACTTTAAAGACTGGATTTACTGGATGAAAATCCCATATTGTTGAGACTGCAGCAAATAGACGACAAACCTAGCCAGCAAGGCAAAGTGGGGCCCTTGTGGTTTAAAAGTGGGCAGAAAATGAGGGCCCCAATTGGGTTTGTCCACAGTTTCTGTGGTGGCCCCACCTGTGTTTGCCCACATTAGCTTAGGGGGGCACTCAGTGGGTTGGCTTGCTACGCTAACCAGTCTCTTAGTGGTGCTAGCAAGCTCTGCTTTATCAAGCTAGCACCTCTGCTGTATCTAGCTAACGAGTGTTGCTGTAGCAAGCTAGCTAGATCTGCTGTAGCTAGCCTAGCTCAGCTGTAGGGAGTGGGCTAGCGTACTCTGTTGTAGCAAGCTAGCAAAAGCTGCTGTAGCAAGCTAGCGAACTTTGTGCTTGTAACAAAAAATAAAAGATTTAACTGAAACGTCAACCCAACCTGCTCTGCTAAAATTTTTGTTCAGTTTTAGGAGCTTTACAATAAAACAGGTTAAAATGCATTATCTATCACATCGTATTTGCACTTGTAGTCCTAGCATAACATATATTAGGTATTTTTATTTTGCCTCAGTAAAAATGTTTACCAGTCAGAAGATAGTAAAGTGAAGAAACCTTGTGAGGAGACAGGACAGCACAGATCTGAGCCCTCACTGTTTCAATGGCTGCTTGAACACTTCACTGCTGCCAACTTTTGCTTTCTGCACTGTCAGGCATATTGGCTTTTGTTTTTTCCTGCAGCTTCCACCAACAACATAACCTGTTAGAAACAACCTTGAGCGGAAAGAACAACCTCTGAGACTTCGTATGTGTCAAGTCTTGTAGTTTTACAGTCTCTAAATCAAACACCCCAGTAGATTTGACTGAATTATGCTATTAACTTCCTTCTGCCTCCACTGCCGCTCTTCCTTAAAAGAGAAAAATCTTCCCCTGTTGGCAAAACGAAACATCAAAGCATCCAAGTTGATGTTACTCGCCTTTTCTCTTAAGTCAGCCGCGACAGAGGCAAAAACAGGGGACCTCAAAGAAACGCAGGCCTGAAGGTATTGGCACAGCAACAATGAGAAAAAGGAAATGGAAGAAAAGGCAGTGAGGCAAATACCTCATTCTTTTGAGGGAAAAATGCTTAAAAAGCATCAGGTTTAGCTGATTTTCTCACATCTACTGATGGGAAAAAAGAAGTATAAGAAAAATCTGATTGTTGCTGGCACAGGTTTAAAGATAAGGGTATATCAAAGACCAAAAAAAAGGATTAAGTGTTAATGAAAGCAGGTGGAAATCAGATACATGGAAATTTTCCTTTTTTAAATGAAAGAATATCTTTCTACTCTCAAGAGTTAAAAGGGAATGACAATTAGCTTGTAGGCCTGCTTATGATGTCAGCAACATTACCAACTGGTTTACTGTTTTGAAAGAAGCACGTGTTAAATGTTTGTTTGAAGCAGCTGATGGAGGAGGAGGTGCAGCACTGCAGCCTTACACTCCACAGCCTCTAATGTACAAACAGTAAAGGGATTTTCCATTTTAGTCTTAATCCTCTAAAAGCTTCTTGAAGAGCAGCCAAGTTGGCCGCTTCTTCTTTTAATTCAGAGAATATTAGCACTAAAAATCAAAGCATAAAAGGGAAGAATTTGCATTAAGCAGTTTAAATTCTGACAGATGAGTTAAAGGAGAGGCGTTTTGGAATTAACTTATTTATTCTATGTAAAGGTCTGCATAAGCAAAATGTCTGAAGAGTGGGAACACGGAGGAACACTAAAAGCCTAAGCTCCCTACAGCTTTATTGATTTCTCTGCAAAATAAAAATGGATGCATTGAGTTTAAGTCAGAAAAAAAAATACAGATAGCTGGAATGGAAATCTGTGCATGGATGCTACTGCTGCTGCTCGGTCTTACAAGAAAATCTTTATGTTTTTCAAGTTTCATGCATTCATTTTCTTTTAATTAGAACTCATATAAATGAATTAGAATGAACACAAGTATTGTATGTTAATTGTTTGGGGTTTTTAACAGGAAAAAGGGCAGAAAAAGTTCAAAATAAATCACAACCAACTAAAATTGATATTTACACAACAAAAAATGATTAATCGTTTTGAAATAGTAGGATAGAAAAAAAATATTGCACTTAAGATTAAATGGTTTGTCGCATGTTTCTTATGCTCTGCATCTTGTAAAACTGGAGATTTCCTCCTGGCTGGGTCAGACCTTTAACTCTTGGTGCACCTGTGCCTCCTTGTTCTCTGGCGTTGGCAGACCCTGTGGCGGTCCACAGGCTATGGTCGCATAAACACTCACCTGAGCACAGGTGTCGGCTTACCTTTACACAAATGGTATGTGTGACGAAATGAAGTACTTTACATGTGTTTGTGTGCAAATCTATGTGTGAGCTGTAGTTGTATTGTGTACACGCTGACATAATTGTATGTAAAGATCTTTGGAGCCAACAGATATGATGCAACAGTTGAGTATGTGTGCGGACTGGCCCCGCCCCTTTAGAGTAACATTTACACCAGACAGAAATGATGATAATCCTACAGTAACTTGTTGCTTAATGGTCATATCCTCCCTACCACTTTTGTAATCATCCTCCAATTTCCTTAACGTCCCTTTTTACCCTTTTTTCTGTCCCCTTAGAACTTATATATATATATATATATATATATATAAATTCTAAGTTATTTAAAGAAAACCTTAAACTTGAATTGTATGATTTTTGCTAAAATAGTGCTGAGGATAGTACATGACTTATGCTTTTTAATTAAGTTGCCAATTTTTTATTTGATTGTAGAAAGAAAAATGACACTACTCAGTAAAAAATAAATAAACAAAATGTTGTGGGATTTTGATTAAGCCTCCAAACTCTTCTGAAAACTTTATGAAATGCATTCTGACATTTTAAAAGAGACATTTCTTTTACTGCACGTATATTTTTCTCTCTCCTGACATATTGACATTTGAATATATATATTTTTTTCGCTTAACAAGAACTACAACATTTGAGTTTTTTCACCCTGCTTTTAAGGAAAAGAGCTCTGAAGCCGAATAAAATGTGGCAACCTGAACAGAGCTTTGACATAGATGAGTGGAACAAGTGACAACATTAGCACACAGTGTGACTCATGAGCCTTTTTCAGACTTGATAGCTACTTTGTACTTAAAGACCATCAGAAAAAGGCTGTCAATAATGACTGTGTTTCAATATGTTAGAAATGCTCTCAGACTCCCATCATACCTATCTGTCAATAAGTGGCACTTAAGTGGCACTATATATGGTCTAATCACCTATGTCATCAGATACATATAGAAGACATTTTCTCTAGTGTTAATTGGAACACAAGCAGAGATGTTAAAAACTAAATGGAGTCTGAAATTTTAAGAGAAATTGGCTCCACAAACTCACTGTAATTATTATTACATTTATTTATAAAAAAAAAAAAAACCTAAAAGATTGCCCTGTTTTCTCATGAAAAAACACGTTTTGACCAGTCTGTACTGTTTGTCGTAATAAAGGAAGTGAGCGTTAAAAATCAGTAAGTGTGGATTGTACTAAATGAAAAGTAAAAAAAAAAAAAAACATGGCAGTAAAAAATGCAAAATATTCTCATTGACTACATTTAAAGCAGAGTTGTGCTCTCACCTGCTCTCACTAACATATTACAAGAAAAGGTTTCTTGTTTACTGGATTGCCGTTCAGATTCTGCTCTCTGCTGTTCATCTCTCTGAACTACAAGCTGGAACAGTCGGCAAACTGCCCGAGGCGCATGAGGATGAATCTGTGCAAAGTCAGGTGTAGGAGGTTGGCAGCCAAATGGTTTCATAACTGCGCCAGTGTCAACATGCTTTGGTTGGGCGGTTCCAGAGGGCGACACACCCGCATCACCATTGTTGTGGTTTATGTTGTTTTTCAAAGAAAGCCTCACTAGTTTATCATTACAGGTGAGTTTCTTTATCTAACTGGGTAAAAGAAAATTACAACTTGATGTGAAATCAAATAAAAATTGTCCTTTTTAAATTTATTTAAAAAATTACGTATCATCTTTAGTTAAGACTTTTTCCTACCCAGTATGTGTCTATCGATCAGAAACATAAGAAAAACTCTAAAAACATTGTTAAAAAATAATATTTTTGTTGTTTAGCTTAATTAAATCCTAAATTATTATTGTGTAATACATTTTTACAAACTAGTGTTTAAGAAAATTATAGAAAAATGACAAAAATTCAACTAAAAAGAAGAAATATATGTGAATAAGAACAAAGTTTATGTATGTTTGAATGAGATATTCACAAGAAAAAGGAGTGTCACTTGTGTCTTCAGAGGATGGCATCAAATATAAAAAGTTTATCTTAAAAAGTAAACACAAAAATAACTGACAGTGTATTCCTTTTTAAAATTACATAAACATCTATTTTCTTTAATTGTGGTTATCATGGGAAACTATTAAAGTCACTAAAGGCTCGGTCATTCTGTCTTGGGTGTGAGTCGAAACCAGAGTGTTGTTTAGTGAGTCAATGAAACAAAGCACGAGAAGGTGTGACACAAACATCATAATGGTACGGGCGTAATGGAGATTTGAGTCATTTACTGGACTCTACATTTTTTTAGACAAAGGAATATCCTGTAACTAATGTGTAAACTCGTAAAAAACCTCTTAGTGAAAGCAAAAAAACTGAATAAAATGTCCCTTTCTTGCTTCGTTTGGGGGTTTAATTATTAAATAAAATAAAGGCTTCCAGCATATAATGTTTAATGGATTCAAATTTTACTTTATTTTGATTTTGAAGGGTTATGGTTAGAGATAACGATTCGTGACCATAGGGGACAAACTCTAGACCTCAGGGGCCAGTGTCCACGTGTTTTCCAACTAACTTGCCAATGTAGCTTTTCATTGGCAAAACACACCTGATCCAGGTAATCGGCAGGAAGTAAGGCTGTGTTTCAGAAAAACCAGCTGGATGGAGTCTAACACCCCTGATCTAAGCTGTATGGCCCGCAGAAAGAGCAGTCGTTCACCTTTCAGGACATCCCTTTAGGGGTCGCCACAGTGAATCAGCTTTCTTTGAGCCACATATTTGGTTTTGGTAGAGATTTGTATGCCAGACACCGTTCCTGACACAAGCCTGTATTTTAGCCAGGCTTGGGACCGGCACAGGGAGACCCAGACTTGGGACTCTTTGAAGCTACAGTAGTGCAGGGGTTCCCAAATGTATTCACTCAAAGGGCAAAAATCTAATTGGGATCCTGGTTTGCGGGTCAAATACTATAATTATTTACATTTCATGTAATAAAAGCAAAATAATATGATTTAATTAATTATTTTGATTCTGTATTTATTAAGGTAACGTATTACTAAGAATTAAAACTAACATTTTTCTTTGAAATCTTTAAACATAACAGAAAGGCCTCACTGGCCATGTTTAATCAAAAAACAAAAGTAAACTAAAACAAAAAAACTTTCTTCCAATGAAAACAGTAAACTGGGTTTATCAAAGACTCAATGTTGGCTTGCAGCTTCATCACTGATAGAGGTTTGGAACACCAAACGGTTAAGGGTTTTTAACTAAACACTCAGCTATGACTTGGCGGGCAAAAAGATGACCTTTGGCGGGCCAAATTTACCCCACGGGCCCCACTTTGGGCCCCCATGCAGTAGTGTGAAGGGTCTTGACGCATTGACCCACACTGGATGAAGCTCAATGCGTCCCCTGAGAAACAAATCTGTTCTCCCAGGCGCCAATTCTACACACAGCCAACTTAACCATCCAGCTGCTCCGTCTCAAAGACAGCAAAAATACGCTTTGAATTTACACTGTGAAATTTAATTAGATATAATTATGCCCTTGTGTTGATTACAATTAATTTCTGTGTCTAAGTTAAGAATTTTGGAAAATCTTGTGTCACAAAAATGTGCAATGTCTTCCATTTTTCTTATACTGTTTTTCTTTTTCCTTGTCAGTTGTGTTATAACCAATCCAAGATATAGTAGTTTTAATCAAGAATCAAAATATGCATGTATAAAAATTATAGGAGCCATGAATTTAACTTTTTTGCACCTTTGGGATATTTTCTTTAGGTTACAATAAGTTATTCTAAGTTGATTTAATTAGATTTTTTTTCTTTAATAAAAGGTTCAAACCACAACCTAATTCAAGTCCCTTTGTTTAGCGTGTCACACAGTAACCCCGCTTCAGTCTCTCAGTGACTTGTTTGTTTTTTGTATTGAAGTCACTACAAGAATTGATAAACTGCTTCTCCTTTTTTGTCATTTTATAGCGACACTCCTACAAATACAGGTATTTAAGGTGTTTTTGGAGTGTATTTTTGTTGTGCAGTCACTAGATGTTCATTGACAAAACATCTTGAAACCTCAGGTCCACGTTCATGGACATATTTTCTAAGACCAAAGTAGTTAATTCTGCTTAAACGTTTATCAGTTTAAGAGTTTAAGCCAAATGTTGACACAGTTTGTCCTTGTGTGTCTGTTGCCTGTCTCACACCTAAACAGCATGGCCACTGGAAACAAAAAAAAGGTGACGGCAACTCCACGCCTTTTCGTTTGTCATACTTGACTAAGTTACTATTTAGAATTTAAAGAGCGTTAAAACAAACTCTGTTCTACTCTCCCTTTGGGGTGGACTGAATAGTCTGGAGTGAGTGCTGAGAGATTATATTTATGCATTAGAGTTGAATAAATACAGTCAGTAGAGCAAATCTAAGCCAGAGCACACGAGATACACTAACATTTGGGAGGGATTAAAGGATTTATTGGAGACCAGGCATGCAAATTCATGTTTGGTGGTTCGAGTGCCTCTGACTTTCGCCTACTCTACTGAGCAAAATTGCCTTTAAATGGTTAAACGTGAGTATGTTTTAAAGCAAACTTAGAAGGTTAAAGTAAAGAAAAACATAATATATTCAGTATGTTGGAATGATAATGATAAAAGGTATTTTTAACCTTATTGGTTTGTGTTTTACAGTATTACTGACATTTTGGATTTATATTTAAAAAAAAAGAAAAAGGTTATCAATAGGTTTTTTTTCCCACCAAGACATACCCAATGAAAATATTTTAGCCCCAAAGATGCTTAAAAAATTATTAAAATATATATACATCTAAAAAGAGAACTTTATCTTCAACATTTTGGTACTAATGAATAAAATGGTTCTATTAAAGTATATTTAAAAAAATGTCTTTTGCTGCCAACTTTAATTTTTACTACATTGCATTAAAAAAAATATGGAATTAAACTTCTTATTCTTGTCA
>NC_050522.1:22517343-22521586 GCF_002922805.2 Oryzias melastigma | reverse complement strand
AAAAAGAGAACTTTATCTTCAACATTTTGGTACTAATGAATAAAATGGTTTTATTAAAGTATATTTAAAACATTGTCTTTTGCTGCCAACTTTAATTTTTACTACATTGCATTAAAAAATATGGAATTAAACTTCTTAGTCTTCTCAATCTGGTTTAACCCAAAGAAAATTATTTAAAAAAAAGCAACAATCATGGATATTTAAGTCACCTGAAGCTCAAAGATCCACTCCAATGAAAACTGTGTTTTTAAAATGTTCTTATGGCATTTTTCTCATGGTGGAGAATATAAATGAAGATAAAAGAGCTTAAAATTGTGGGTGGAAATATTTCTTTATTCTAATCGTTTTGAATCAGGAGCAGACAGGCTACAAGCTCCATTCCAATCCATCCACTTGTAGTTAAATAAATCTGTGTAAGTTTTAATTTTTCTCATCTGAGCTGGCATCTGCCTCCAAACTGGAAAGCTCTGAAACGCTTTTCCCTTTTTTTGTACTTGGTATTAAATTGGGGTTTTGAGGGGCTGTAAGCTAGCGGGAGAGAGTCCAACAAAGGGATGATGGGAAATGAGGACAGGCTTATCTGCCAAGAGTTTGGAAACAAGGCATGAGAAAACAACACAGTTTTTTTATTTAACCATAATTAAAAGACCACTGTGAATGATTTTTACAGTAGATCAAAAGATGAATGGAGTGAGGCTTTAAGGAAATTCCACTGCATTGCAATCAAATTGCAGACACTCAGAATACAACTTCATGTGATTTTTATTTTACCCGCAGAAGAAGGAAAACAATGGAAGAGATCAAATTAGAAAAATTAGAAAATCCCCTCTTCCTTAATGCAGACAAGACTAAAATGTAAAGGTTTTTCTGCAATTAAAAAAAAGAATGGAAAAAGCAGCATGAGAATAGTTGTTAAAAGTCACAACTTTCTTTTCTTGCTCAAAAGAATTGAAAAAACAATTTAAAATACAACTGAAAGAGGACACAAATAAGATTTTTACATTTCACTTTTAATTGAAAAGTTTGACAGAATATTTTACACTTGAATTCATTACGAAGCTGCATTTATTATTTCTTATTGTTTTGGAGTATTTGAGATAGACTCATTCATATAAATGGTAATAAATAGAAACAAGATTACATCAGGGGTCATAGTTATACTAATAACAGATGAACACGAGGAGCTCTTTATTTCCAGGATCAATAGAAGTCAAAGATTCAGATAGGATAAAACTTAAACCTTGTTTACATAAATAACAAAACATTTACAAGCTTAATTACACAGAATGAAACCACAACTTAAGAGCCAAGGTGGCCTCTCTTTCTTGTCTTTAAATCTGTAACGTTTGATCAAAAGGGTGCAGAAAAAAATGTGTCAAAGTTGCTGCAAAGGCCAAGAAGAGGCTAATTTTGTGAGGAAAGGCAGAAGACGTTGGAGTTGTGGGGGTGATGGTGGTGGAGATGGTTGGTTTTGTTGTGGGAGTGGTGAGTGGTGCATTGGTGATTGGTCCAGCTGTCGGTGGATTGGTGATTGGTCCAGCTGTCAGTGGATTAGTGGTCGGTTTAGCTGTTGGTGCATTAGTGGTCGGTACAGCTGTCGGTGCGTTGGTCACATTGGTCATTGATCCAGCTGTCGGTGCGTTGGTCACATTGGTCATTGATCCAGCAGTTGGTGCGTTGGTCACATTGGTCATTGATCCAGCTGTCGGTGCGTTGGTCACATTGGTCATTGATCCAGCTGTCGGTGCGTTGGTCACATTGGTCATTGGTTCAGCTGTTGGTGCGTTGGTCACATTGGTCATTGATCCAGCTGTCGTTGTGTTGGTCATTTGTCCATATGAAGAAGCTGTTTAAAATGATTTATAATTGTTATTAAAAAATGCTTGGACGTTGAGCCCGATTTTATGGCTGAGGAATAACTATTGGTCATTGATAGAAAAGAAAATTTACTTACCAACAAAANNNNCATTGATCCAGCTGTCGGTGCGTTGGTCACATTGGTCATTGATCCAGTTGTCGGTGCGTTGGTCACATTGGTCATTGATCCAACTGTTGGTGTGTTGGTCACATTGGTCATTGGTTCAGCTGTCGTTGTGTTGGTCATTTGTCCATATGAAGAAGCTGTTTAAAATGATTTATAATTGTTATTAAAAAAATGCTTGGACGTTGAGCCCGATTTTATGGCTGAGGAATAACTATTGGTCATTGATAGAAAAGAAAATTTACTTACCAACAAAAAGAACAATGAGGCAAACGTTTGCAATCATGGTGATGATGTGTCTTTTCTTGTGTCTCTAAAAAAAATTTATCAGAAATTAACTAAAGAAAACGAATAGTTATTAAAAAAAAGAAAGTGTATAGTTGAGGACATTAAACTATTCTCTATTTTACCCACAATCAGAACCAGTTGTAGTGTCTAACGTTACAATTAATGTACTTATTTTCCCAAATTTTTTGTTTTTAATTTTTGGACTTCATTTGTTTGCAATTTTGGCAGATATAAAAGAAAATACAATTTAAACACATTGAAGAGTGTAGAATTTAAGCCTAAGTTGCCATACTCACAGTCAAATGTGGAACAGAATCACAGTTTTCCAATAGATTTAATAAATAAAAAAAATAACGCACCAGATTCACTATTTGAAAACTGCAAGATCATCTTAGAACAGAAAAAAAATACTCAGTGTGACTTGTAGTTTCAATACTGGAGATAATATTGCCGCTGGTGTGATGATTGACCAATCATCTCCTTTCCGATTTTTTTTTTACATCTCTACATACATTTTGATTTTTAATAGCCTGTTAATTCTTTAGACTTCCATAACAGAAGTAGAAGACACAAAATCTTAAAAGATTTTAAGTCTAAAGAAAGATTTTGTGTCTTCTACTTCTGTTATGGACTTTGTCATTTAGGTATAGAAACCCTCCCAATTTCCAATTAGAAATTATTAAAACTAAATTAAAGGATGTGCCCATTTATTTTCATATCCCTACATATTCGTTCTAATTTCAATCAAGTGTAAAAAAAAATCAGTTTCAAAAAGTAATTTCTAGAAATTATTTTATTTATGAGCTCCCAAAAAGCATGAAAAAACAAGGAAGTATTTTCACGAATACTATACAAGCAATAGGAATGATAGTCTACTTACAGAAAACGTCTTTGCTTGAAGAGCGATCTGGTTGCTGTGTGAATTAGTGATGCTTTTGGTTAACAGCAACCTTTTATATTTACAGACAAACATAGGATGACATTAAACTCAGGAAAGGGGTGGAGTGATGGTGGTTTCCATAAAAGAGAAGCTTACAATAACCCTCTCATTTCTCAGGTTTTTCTAGTTTTACTCTGACGCCACAATGGAAGTTTAATTTTAAAAGAAAAACAATTGCATGACATTTTTTTTTTTTTATGTGTGGCAATATTTTTTACATGAGTAACTGGCCTTATGGTTGTGACTCTTACTTTTCTTGCTTAATACTTGCATGTCGAGAATTCATCACTGCTGGAGTGAGCTGGGTGGAACACCATGCAACAACAACAAAAAAACAAAGCAACTAATTCTAACACAACATTGGTGATAAGTTGAAATGTGGAAAAAACAAATTGTTGAGATCAGTAAGTCTAATTCTGTAAAACAATAACAGTGACACAGAAATCTAAAAGAATATGTTAGTACGTGAATGATTTCCCCTCTAATTAGAAACTACACAAAAGAAGATTAAAAGCTTTGACTTCCTTGTTGTCGCTTGTCCTTTTTGTATGTTAGGAGTGAGAAAGAAATCTTAAAACTGATATTAATGTTATTGCTACACGTTTACGGTCTAAATTTTGACTCTTGGTTTAGTTGGTTTAGTGGTTTGTTTGCAATTTCTTTCTTTCGGAACCCAGATTTTTTGTTATTTAGGCAAGCAACTGAAACCTACAATGCTCTGGGTCTCCTGGTTTGACCCATAGCACAGAACTCTGCTGCCATCTGTGCATAAATGTTTGTGTAAATGAGAGTGATAAATGTAGCCTGCTTCAGACTTTGCAAAAACACGTAAAAAAATCAATTTACCATTTTTGGCTGTAGTAACAAAAAAAATAAGAATTATCACATTTTTTTTTTTATAAAATTCAAATTATTAAAATGTTATGACCCTGTTACCTTTAATATTTTAAAATGTATGGATAGTGTAAATATGATTTAATTTAATGAAAGGATGCATAAAAAATAAATTTAATCTGAAAGTCCACGAAAACATA
>NC_050522.1:22512639-22517307 GCF_002922805.2 Oryzias melastigma | reverse complement strand
TCAATTTTACGTCAGAAACTAAAAGAGAAGAATACATCTATTGGCAGTCAGGGGTGGAATTTCTTGGCTGGGTGTCAAGGTTCCCTGAAAGATTTTTTTTTTTTTAATGTCTCAAAAAAACAAACATTCAATTGAATCCAAAACTATACAATGATTTAACGGAGAGAGAATCTCTGAACAGCTGATGCTGGCTACACTGCTGCGGTGAAGACTGTAAAGAGGTTTATATGAAAAATAAATAAATAAGAGAAGAAAAAAAGTGAGATCTAGAAGCTTTTTGTGTCAGCCAAATGCTTAACTCATTATTTATTGTCAGTTCTGTAGCTGTTACACTGGCATTTGTTTTAAATAGGTCTGCATGGAGAAATGCCTCAAATCCCTGTTAGCAAACAAGTTACAACATGTTGAATGTAGCCCAGATTGTTCGTGGCTCAATAGCACATCAGAGTATAATGAACAATCTATAAAAATGTCAGATTTAGCTAACTTTTTTCATTTTTACTCTTAATGGTTAAAAAACATTGAAGAGTTTATTTTTAAGAGTAAAACTAGAACTCAGTTTTGGATAAAAACAAGTTTATGTGCAGAAAGTGGTAAATAGAAACAATTCTAGAATTATTGTTTTGGTGTATGAATGCTGAGAGAATAACAAAACAACATTCAATGTCATATGAGATGAACGACAAGCAGTTGAGGACTGGCAAGCAATGACGTACCTGTCCAGCTGTACAGTTTTAAGACAGATGGCAGCTCAGGTGAGGAAAAGGAAGACGTCATGGATCTATTTGTCTGGAAGTGGAGGATTTAGAGTTGGAGTGGGCGACTTTGGCCGGCCCATGGCAGTTCCTGCATCACAAACTTGAGCTTTGTAAAAAAGTGGGTTTTGAATAAAGAAATACCAAGAAACAGAGTTTTAATTTTGAAATATTTTATATAGGTTAATATTTTATATAGGTTAAGTCCTCCATCATGAGAAAAATGCTACAAGGACATGATAAAAACATCAAAAACCCAATCTTTATGAGAGTTTGTTTCTATTCCCACCTCATTTCTTTAGTGTGGAGTCTCCAATCTGTGCATTAGTCGGTTTTCTCTTAAAAATTGTCTTCTCACACAATCCAAAACAATGTATTTACAGGTTAATTGGAGGTTTCAAATTGCTCTTTAGGAGTGAGGATGCATAGTCCTTTCAGTCTCTGACTGGAACTTCAACTTATTTAGAATATTATCTGCCTTAGCTCTGAGACGGATTGTCTAACAAATATGAAGACAACAAAGAACAGTAGTGCAGATTTTGTCATCCCATTGTTAATCTTTGCAACTTCATTAGCAATTAAATCAAAAAACAAAAGGTGGGAAAGAAATTTATCTTTAGCCCTATGGGATAGTTTTTATGAAAGAATAAATAGCTTTCACAGAAAACACCCCACAAGAGTTACTCTCGCTAAACGTTTATGTGTCTTCCTTTATAAAGAAATACTTGTGGGACTAAATTTAGAAGGCACAGTTTGAAAATAAAAATGTCCTAAAATGTGATTAAAAATGTACAGTTTTGAAAACTTCATCTAATATGAAAACGAAAAATAAATTATTTTCTTTTAAAATGTTTCCTTTTTAAAACAGGACTCATATGACCTTTTCTCAAATGCTATATTTATATATATATATATATATATATATATTATTTATTTTATTTTAATGTCTTATTCATGAAAGACACTGTTTCGTTTATATAAATAATAATATGAACAATAATAAAGTCTTGTATTTTTCAGCTTTTTAGCTAGTTTTATTTAGAGATAAACAGGCCAGAATGGCTCCTTTACTGTTAAAGGCTGCAGACTACTGGTGTAACACAACCAATGCAATGCCAGGTGACCTCCTCCAAGGACTTTAAAAGACAGGCAAGGACAGCTGATTGGATGGCATCCAGACCCATCACACAATACCCTGTAGCATACTGCATCTGTTGTGGAGTTTGATGCCCATTCTGCATCACTATAGGCTACTAGATCTGGAGTTCTCACTGTTTTGCTTCTTAAAAAACAGCTTGTTTGGTGTTCCTTTGAACACATCTGAACTGTTACCTGCTGTTCTTCTTTGGGCTCAGTTTGCTGCTCAAAATGTATATCTGGTCAAATACATGCAAGAAAATGTTTCCCATAACCACTTCATCTTTCATCTGTGCATTAATCAAAGTATTTTGTCCTCAACAGTTCTGCATACTGAACCTTTTTGGTTGCTAGTCAACATTTTTCCTCCAAACCTATATGAAGAAAATGCATTAGTCTGTCTAACTCGTCCATTCTTTTAAATCTGGTTGACAACGTCTCCTTAACATCGTTAATCACTTGTAATGATCAATCCAAAAGGCTATGATACATTTCTCATGTTCTGTCTCCTTGGTATGAAAATTTCCTGATAGCTAACATGCAACCTTGGTGATATTACAGCAAAGGGTTTGAAAAGAACACTACACTGTACACATTCTAACCTTAATAGTTCAAATTTAATTTTTCAATTTCCATATCATTTATAAATTAGACTACTTGGTTTTCATGCTGCAAGGTGGTTTATAGGTTTGTACTCTTACCTCACATCAAACAAAAAGAGAAAAAAAACAGTTCAAATCCCAGCAGGAGAGTGACGTGCAGTCGGGGTAGACGGGTGAGGCTGTGTATATTAAATAAAATGAATATATTTTTTCATAATTAAAAATAAAAATCCAATTTTATTTTTTAGACACATCTATTCTATGATTATTTTTTTCTGTGTTTTTTTAGGTTGAAAAAAAAGTAGCAAATTTACAAATTTCCTGTTAAAATACAGAATAAATCGGTGGGTGATGAACCAGCGTGCCCACCCTGTGGTTCACACAGTCTTTACTGTTTCTTTCTATCATCATAAAATACACTTTCTTTTTAATTAATTTTTCTATTACTCATCAAGTGTTTGATCCCTTTAATGCAAGTTTGTGACTCATTTATTCTTTTTTATCAGCTAAAAATGCATTTTAGAAACACACTACAGTTCACCTGACTCGTCGCAGTACACATGGCTCAAGGCAGAGGCCGCTAGTGAGCCCAGAGAGTGTGACACCGCGGCTAAAGAATAACAGAGTTAGCAAGTCAAGTCCAGTTTTTCTTTAATATTGTTTAGTATGATTTTCTCAATGGAGGAATATATATTTAAACTCAGGAATTTGTGTAGACATGTCACTTGTCTTTTCAGTGAAACAGACTTTTAGAACCGAAGAAATTCAAATAAAACTTCTACAAACGTGTATTTTCCAGAAGGAGCAGCACACAGACGTTATTTAAGAGTAAGTCAATAACAGTTTAATAATTAAGGACTATCTTAATTTTTATTTTTATCACTACTCTAAATGTATTCATTTTGTCCTGTTCAGCAACTGCTCGCTGAGGGTGTGTTACTTTTTTCTTTATTTAACTAAGATATTTGTCTTGTTTTTCTTAATGTTTTACTTTGCATCTAAATTTTCTCTAAAAATGTGTGCTTGATCACCTGTTTATGGTATTAGATACAAGTGTGGAGCAAATATCCATTATGTATTTCTGTAAACATCTCCAAAGTGCTGTTCAGCAAACGTTTTAAAAAATATTTGTGTTAAAAGGATGCCATCTTCTGGTGACATTCTGTCAATGCATGAAAGGCAGTGGTTAAATTAGTGGAAAGCAGGCATTGTACGTGCTTCTGAATAATAAAACAGAAACATTGTAAATCGGGATTTTCCTCCTTGATGTTTGATTTTTCTCTGAAATACATACATGTGGACATCAACTGAATATGATTGGGGTCAACAATGAAAGGAATAGAAGTAAAAAATATACTTTGTAATAAATGCTGGGCCATTATCCAGCTAGACAATCGAATACATTCACTAGTAAAAAGAATTAAATCTTCCTTACCATCAGGGTCACCAAAGACACCAAGAAACAATGCAAAGATGGGTTTAAGGGCTTTAAAAGAAAGAGATGATGCTTCAAATTCATTCTGTTTGATTATACTTATAGTTATGTCTTTTCCAACTTACACTGAGATTAAAAATAAATAAATATTAACAATAAAAAAATTGACTTTCAAACAGTAACAACAGTTGACACTCATAGTTTGCCAGGGCCTTGTCCCTAATTCTATCTCTTTTGGTCATTTCTTATATTGCTGCCCTACAACTTTAATCTGCTGCTTTCTGTTTTCGTCTTCACAGGTGTGCAAGCTTTCTGGCAGGGACTTCTGACGTACCTGCAACCCATCTATACTCTCACTGACTGTCTTTTTTGCCAGCCTTTATCTACCAGCTAACCACAGGGGTGTCCAAATCCAGGCCTTAAGGGCCGGTATCCTACAAGTTTTCCAACCAACCTGCCGTTGAAGTTCCTTATTGGTCTTTTTTTGTTGAATTCCTTTTTCCTCTGTATATTTAAGTCGCCAGTTTTACTTACCCATTTCAAAGCTCTCTACGTTATTTTTCATTTAAATCTTGCAGCTTGAAGTGTTGTGTTGTTTTATTATATGTTATGTTTATTTTCAGGATTAAAATAAAATATATCACCAAAACCATAGTCACAAACCTTAGAAGCCACAGTGTAATAAGGATCTCAAATCACAGATAAGATGAACATGGCATGATTTTTTTTTTTTTTTTTT
>NC_050522.1:22512373-22512634 GCF_002922805.2 Oryzias melastigma | reverse complement strand
AAAAAAGTCCATACCTATTTAACAGAATAACTACCTTGGGATTTTTTCCCAATAAACAGAACTTAAATATACATCTGCAGTTTACAACTTTTTTTAAACTTTTTTTTTTAACAAAAAGGTCATGGAGAAAATCATCTTGTACCATGAAAATGTTGCTTTTCATATTTTTTTTTTATTTCATACTAATAAAGTTTGCATTGTACATAAAGTACAAGCTGAATGAAGGGCGACAGTTTAGAATATCGTAAGTATACCCCCCCC
>NC_050522.1:22496410-22512333 GCF_002922805.2 Oryzias melastigma | reverse complement strand
GGTTAAACCTGTACAGTAGTCAACTGTTTCTGTTTCTGCTCAAATAAATAGTATGATGGATCAACTGTAAGTTTAAGAGAGTTTTGGAGAGAAATGAAAGAACTCTGACTGACGACTGTGTAGACTTTAGGACTGTAGAGAGTAATATTGTTAATTGTTTAAATATTATCAAATATTAACTTAAAAGAAAAAAGACAGAGATATTGTATTTGATGCTTTATTGTTACTTCATAATAATAGAACTATACACCAAATAAATATCAATCTTAAACTTAACTGAAACAGAACCCTAGCCCTCAAAGTAATTTCAAAATAACTTAATAACAATTTATTTTGATACACAGTTACACCAATATTTTACTCAAAGAAAACTATATAATTAATTATCTCTGTTTCATTAGCTCTTCATCATACTATCATCTTTATAACATAAATAAATTATTAAAGAAAATAAAAAAATCATGACTCTGTAAAGGAATGGATCTTAAACCTAGAATACGCAGTCTCAAAAGATAAATACAGGAAGAACAACAGAACATAAATATTTCTTGGAGCAAATAAAAATAAACATTACATAGACTTTAGATGTATGAATATTATTGGATGTTTCTTTGTTATTATAAAGTCAAATGCTGTCTAGTGCTTCACACCAAACTAGAAATCATAACAAGTGCAATGACTGTAAAAAAACTAATTTTGCTAATTATTGCAGCGGACGATACTGTTGTTGGGGCAGCACTAGTTGTCGTTGCAGGCTTTGGAGTCGTGGCTTCTGTAGCAGGTTTAGGCGGAGCATTTGTAACTGCTGCTAAGGTGGTGATAGACATGCTAGTGAACAATTTTTCAGTCTGGGAACTTGGGGTTGTTTTTAATGTGACTCTACCTGACGGTAAAGAAATGTTTGTCAAAGAACCGATGGTAGCTATTGGTGATCCAACAGTAGATGTTAACTTAGTAGTTGTTGCAGTTGTAGTTTCATTTGCTTTGTCTTCAAAAAAATTTGTTGTAGATCCTGCTGATGCAAAAGTAACTGGCACTGAAGTAGTTGTGGTAATGCTTGAAAATGTTGTTGCTATATTGGATACAGTGGGGGTATTTTTGGAGAACATTGTCCCTAACCGTGTCACAGTTGACATTTTTTTGGTTGTTGTAAATTCTTTTGGAGTGGCCCCAATTGTTCTCAAAATGATGGTGGACAGACCAGGTGAAACAGTGTTTTGTTGTTTAGTGGTAGTGTTAGTTGGTGGCTGTGTTGTTTGCACAGGTATAGTATTTGGCGTAGTTGTGGAATTTGGTAAAGCTGCTGTAGCTTTTTGAGTATTTGTTGTAAACGTGGAAGAAGTTGGGGATTTGTGTTCAGTATTGGTAAAATAACCTGTAGTAGATGTAAAGTTGGTGAATATTGGTTTTGTTCCAGGGACAGCAGGTGCTGTTTTAGCTGTAGTGCTACTTTTAAAAGTACCTGTGATTATTCTTAGAGCGGTGGAAAAAGTAACAGTAGTTCCTAAATTAGCTGAAGCAGCAGTACTTCTAAAGGATATTGATGTTGTTCTAGAAATAGCTGGTTTATTTGTGGACTGTGCTTCTGATGGGCCAGTGATAATGGTTGTAGGACTAGTAATAAATTTTGCTGGATCAGTAACGGACAAAGATAATGTGGAATCTGTGAAGCGAGGTGTGGTCCTTATAGTTGAATCTGTTTTAATGGGGGAATTTGACAATGTTACTGTGGGAGTAGGGACACTTGCTGATGTTGATGAAGCAGGAAGAGTGGTTGTTGATTGACCAGATGTAATCTCAGCGTTTGTTGCTGGCGCTGTTGTGGTCATTTTGTCAAGAGTTGTCGTTTGAGTATTTGTGGTTGTCTTAGGAGTAGAATATGTGGAAGCAGTTGAGCTAGGAGCAGAAGTAACAGGTGATGAAACGTATGTGGTCTGCTTAGCAGCTGCTGTTGTTGTCTCAACAATAGAAACAGTTGTTGAAGGAACTGTGGATGTTTGAACAGTGGCACTGCTTGTGGAAAACTCTGTGCTTGGTTGACCATTTGTGGTTGTGGACGTAGCATCTGTGCTTGCAGCGGGTGTTGTGGCAGAGGTGCTAATGGCACTTGTGGAAGTTGTGGTTGAGGTTCCTTGGACAGTTGTAGCTGTGGATGTTCCAGCTTCTGTAGTTGCTGTTGTGGAAGTAGTAATGACTTTAGCAGCAGCTGTGGCACTTGAGGAAGGTAGACTTGTTGTGGGTGAAGTGGATGCAGCACCTGATGTGGCCACAGTGCTGGTGGGCACACTTGTAGTATCACCTGTTGTAAAGGTGGAGGTTGCCGCTGTTGAGAAAGCGCTTGATTGTTGCTGTTGTGCAGTTGTGCTCTCTGTCAATATTACTGTGGGAGTAGGGACACTTGCTGATGTTGATGAAGCAGGAAGAGAGGTTGTTGATTGTCCAGATGTAATCTCAGCGTTTGTTGCTGGCAATGTTGTGGTCATTTTGTCAAGAGTTGTCGTTTGAGTATTTGTGGTTGTCTTGAGAGTAGGCAATGTTAAATCTGTTGAGCTTAATGTAGTGCTTTCGATTGTGTAATTCAGTGCCACGCTCGTCGTAGTAAAATTTTCAAGAGCAGCATTTCTCTTTATTCTTACAAATGGGTGAATTTTAAATGAACCTTTTTTTCTGCTTGTGGTAGGTAAAGGTTTTTTCCAGATTTGTTTTGCCGATTCATATAGAGTTGATTCATTTGAAGTTGTCACTGTCTTGGTATGGCTTGGATTTTCAATTTTATCATTTGTCTTTTCAACAGATGCCACCTTTCTCTCTCCATTGCATATTGCTGTTTCATAATAAAAAGTGTTAAGTCATTTAGTCATCATCATGCTTTATTGTTATCAGTAAATATTTTGTGTTTCTCTACTTACCAAGGAGGACGAGTATGCTGACACAAACATTTTTTTTCATGTTAGAAGCAGTCCTGGGAACACATATTTTTCTGTTATTTGTCGTTTTTTTTTTTTTTGTTTCTCTTTTTTTTTGTAATCACTTGTTTGGTCTCTTTTTTTCACTTCCTTTTTTCCTCATCTACACTCAGTCCCGATACTTAAAAGTAAAAGTAAATGGCAAAGTAAAATAAAATCAGTTTCAAACTTAAATTTGAAAAAAAAAAAGCTTGGTTACCTTTTACTTTTTTGGTCTTTCTTGCTGTCAGATTAACAGCTTCTAAATCTCCATGATTTTATATTTTGCCTATGTGCTAAAATTTATATAGCTGAGCTTGTAAATGCTTGTCACCCGAGTGCAGAAAGGAGGGAGAAGGATGATGTTCAATGGCATGAATGACTGACAAGTCCTTTCCCTATTATAAACATCTAAAAGTTCAAAAAATGTAGAATTAGCGCAGCATCTTTTAACTAGGCTTTCTCCGTTTCGTGCAACCAAGAAAGAGGCTCAACAGTGGCGGCACATTTTTCGAAAATTACATGCGAACCCACTGTCACTGTCTTACCAAAAAAGAAAAAAAAGTGCGAACGACAACAACATTTAGTCTCGTTGGCTCTTAAAGAACCTACATGCTACTTTGCAAGCACAGCAACGCCCATCTTGGCTGCACAATCAGCTTTTGTGCTGGTTGCACGTAAAAATGTGCAATTAACATTGGCCATGTTCTAAAAACATCAAACATTAAGAAAAATATACATTGAAGAACCAAGCTAGCATGCTACTCGCGAGTTGCTAGCACCTACTTCAGCACACACTTCCCGGTTTCCAGTCTTATTTCTCTTTATTAAAATGGGATTTCTGTCATGTGATGATTCCTCTCAATCGGATTATTTTGTTGTACATTGCATCCCCTTTGGTGGTTCTTTTGGTACTTATTCGGACCTCTTCCGTTCATCACTTGGGAAGACTCAATGCATAGTAATGACACGTCTGTCATGCCGTATGTCACGTGATTTCCAATCCAGTAATATATATCACTGAGCAGTTCATCTCACTTTGAGGTGAATATTTTGAAAGACTCTCTCAGCACTCCAAGCTTGTTCAAATCCATCCAACCTTCAGCTCTAGCTTTAGCTTGGCTTAGTCTAGCTTTAGCTTGTCAGCCTCTTTTACAGGGAGGAGCTTCTTCCTCCTCCCAGCTGCTGCTTTGCTCGGATAGTCTGTTGCTATATTATTAAACTAAATCTTAACTTTATGTCTTGCAAAGCAAAATACAGGAAATTATTCAATTCCTCAACTTTCTAATAACATAACCTTGAGTAAGTGTCCAAATTGCTAATCTTATTGCTGCAATAATGTAAAAAAAAAAAAAAAACTATAGGAAACTCACAGTTGATTCGGCCCTTTATTTAGATTATAGGAATATTTTTCCTAATTTTCCTTTTATTGTTATTCATTTTATGCTTATCAGAAATTGCATTTCAGTTATCAAAGCAGAAAAATCTTTTCTTATTTGAAATGTATTACCCCTCCTACACACACACACACTATATAATGATCATATAATGATTTGTTTTCATTTTCAAGCATTTTTTTAGTAGCTAGTATGAGGTTGAGTTATATGAACATGTATTACTTTGCACTCTCTTGGCAAGTGACTGAGTGACTTTATTGACTCAAAAAGGCTCGATTCACTTTATTGAGTGACTCATTAAACTCAAGTCAGTGAAAGGAATCAAGTGTACATGTATTTGACACAAAATTACCTGCAACTTTTTAGGGAAATAAACTTTTTAAACATGAAATCTTCTACTATTAGTAGCACTTTTCTGGAAAGAAGCTGCAGTCCAAAGTTTTATCTTTTTGTACCTCATCATTAAACAATTCTATCAGTGTCTTGTGTTTTTTGTACTCCCATAAATGTTATTTTTTTATTTATTCGCTGTTTTCTGAAATTCCTAAATTTGTCTGTCATTTTTTTCTCAGATATTCTTAAGCTCATATTGATTATGTTGATTTATTCTCTGTGACCTAAAATATGCAAGTCAGGTAAAGGGATAAAATGACGTATTCTGTTTGTGGTTTGATGATTGGAGATCACAAAGAACAATTTATAATACTGTAGTTTTTTTTTTTTCCACACAACCTTTCATAAGTATCTTAGGTCTTCCCTGATCAAAAAAAAAAAAAGACAGACATTGGAGTAAAATTATTGAGTTTTTACTTTTGTGGTAAGACTTCTTTGAATCAGCTGATTAATGTAGGCTAAGCAGCTTGCATCTTATTGCTGCTGAAACAAATACTGCTTTTTTCATTTCTCCTTTGTGTTTAACTAAGAACAGTATTTAAAAAAATAAATGTATTAATTACATTTAAATTAAAAAACGTTTTGATGTTTTGGTCTATTGTCCACCAAAAATAATAAGCCATAGGGTCCCACACTTAAGTTTTTTCTTCCCCTTTATATTATGTTACACATTATTATTACAAGACAGAAATTATGAATATATCGTTAATCCCTAGTTTGAAAAAACACAAAAAACTTAGATTACTTAGGATTTTGTATGATTCATCACTCATTCAAACAATGTGTACACACCAGAATTTCGGGTTTTGCAAGCTCATGCCCTCTTCTATGATTTCTATACATGTGGTATATATGTTTGTGGGTGTGTACTCACGTTCATGCATGGGTGTATGTCTCTACAAAGTTCTTAAATTATGAGTTTAATAAGTTCTTTTATTAATACACTATTCAGAAAAAATAAAACATTTTACTAACACGATGAACACAAATTCTTACGAGAAAAAACTTGAAAGAAAGTGTTTATTAGGATGATTATTTATATATTGAAAATCTTCAACTATTTTGACAATAGATAATAATAGATAATAAAATTATATATTGGGAAAATGGTATCAAAAATTTCGCCATTTTTAGAAACCTTTTCAAGTTATTAACTACTTCCAATATCTCACAAGTTTTACAATCTCTTTATCTCAACCCTTCTCTTCCATTATGCATTAATTTAAAAGATACAACAATAATCTTAATATTCAGGATAAAGCAAAAAAAAAAAAATCTGAATAAAATAATCAATATAACAATGGATTTAATGTACGATGTTTTGTGTTGTGCAAAATGTCTCAAAAAACTATTTTTCATGTGGTTTCTGTTGGATAAGCAATAGAAATACATACACACTATGGCTAAAAACTATATATTCACAAAGTTTATTTTGCTCATCATCCAGACTAATGAATAAAAATACTATTTATCTACACATGATAAGGATCAGATTTAAACAATATGAGGATGAAATCTTAGAAAAAATATTCAGAACAAAACAAAGGAATATTTTGCTCAATATTCAATAACCTGAGTAAATTAGTTATTTTTTTATCCTCATAAGACATTTGTGATAAAATCTTTAATTTTATATTACTTGTGAGAGTTAAATAGTAATTAACACCAGTAATGTAACATTTTGAGAGTATGTCAAAACAGTGATTGTAAAGTTGTAAAGTAAAAAAAAAAATGATTGTCAATATCTAACTATTCCAAGTGTTTAGACAATTATCTTTATACAGACAGTTGATGATGTTATTATTTTAGGCTAATCACTGCCCCATCTTAAAAAATTGCTTATTGAATTATTCTTTTTTTTTGACAACCTACTTGATGTATTCAACATTCCAACAGGTTTAGAGAGATTTCAGTGTAAATGCTACATGGAAGTGACATTGTTCTGACATCACACACAAAAAACCTGATTTTTAACAGTGTTCTAAGATTAAATGTCCCATTTACTCTTTTATAAACAGAATACTCTAACTTTAAAATGCTATTATAAAAAAGTGCTTTGCTAGAACAAACAATCTCGATCATATATGCCTGAACACAAACATAACATTTATAAATATCTATTCTAATCTGTAAACATAGAAGAAATTCAAAACACTGGATAAAACAGGTAGTTTGTCCTATTATTTTATTCATATAATATATATTTTTATTCACAGTGCAAAGGTTATATCCATTCATAAAAAGAACTAACTGTAAAAAGTACTACAAGGGGATGAAGATATTAACACTTACAGATTTTTGCAGGTCGACGCCGTCATCGGCTCTGTTTCAGACGCAGTTCCTCTGTGCCGTTTAAAATGTCCTCCACTGAGAACACTTCACGTATTAAGAGAAGAGGTAAAACTACCGCGACTTCTGTTGTGATAAATATTTGACACTTATTAATTTCATGAAGAGGTGTGGCTGCCACACATTGTTCCGCCTTCAAATTAAACAAGTTACGCACCGAAAAACTTGTAGAGTGACATTTTTAAAGCTTTTTTTATGAGTAATATTTGTTATTGCATTCCTTTGAGGTCTTACTGCTTAGAATTATTTAAGGCATGCTCAACATAATGTTCTGCATCTAATCTGAGCAGATCGGGTGTGATCCCTTCCATAGTCCTTTTTTCTTTGCCTTTTCTTTTTTCTAAGAAAGAGCAAACATGGACTGTGCAAACAAAAGTGCTGTGCACACATCGTCCTAATCAGTCACGGGTGAGAAATAAAAAATATTGCTTTCCAACTAGCAGTGTCCATCATTACATGTAAAATGTTAGTAATACAGTTGATTATCACTAAAGCAACTTCTTACAGCATTCTTATTGCCACTATCCCAAACACTGAATCTTAAAAGTTAAATCTAATATTTAACTTTCCTTACTGTAAGTGAATGTGTTGACTAGAAAATACTATTGCGCTTATCTTTTAATAAATTTTCCTGTTTGTGCTTTCTACAAGCAAGTATCGAGTAGAATATACTGCAGTCATATGTGTTTAATTACTCCTCTGTAATCATGTAATCTCTGATATCACTCACTTGATTTTGTTGAGCAAAAATAAAGACTGTAGTGGGATGGGCATTCATCTCTCCATCTCAATGATCTCAGAACAACAAAGGAAATGTTGGGCTTGCCCAAAATCAGTACTGTAGTTTGTTTGAGTATTTTTTTTTTTAATGGAGAGTTTACTAAGTAATTGCTTTAGAAAAGGTTCTACATGACTTCAAATGAAAATTGCATTCTTATGTTTTTATGTTTCTTTTGGCATTTTTCTGATGATGCAGGACATATTTAAGGAAGATTAACCTTGAAATTACATTTCTGAGTATTGCTTTATTCAAATAATTTTGAACCAGGAACAGACAAAAGAAAGCCATAAGAAAAAACTTGTAGATGTGACCTAGGATCTACAATGGTGGCTTACAAGTTCCCTGCTCCACTCCATTCTGAGACTTCCACTTGTAGACGACTAGCTTCACATGCATCTTTGTTTTCCTCGTCTGAGCTGGCATCTGGGTCCAAACTATAAAGCTTCAATACTGCTCTCGATCATTTTTGCATCTGTAATGTTAGGTTGGGGTGTGAGGGGCTGTAAGCTAGTGGAAGAAAGTGTAAACAAAAGGATGATGGGAAATGGGGACAGGCTAACTCCATGCCAGTAGTGTCCAACCCACAACTAAGAGGTGAAATCCTAATGATCTGCTGCCACGCTGCAGAAAAGTTTGTTGGTTTTGCTTAAAAATGACATAATCATAATTACAATACCAATGTGAACACTTTTCCTTATATTTCTTTATTTGTTCTTTAGCATTTTAAGCAATCAATATCATAGTGACTTTTGCTCATTATGTGTGTTAGCAAAAATTGACCTGGGACTTTACATGCTCACCATCTTGAAAAAAAAAAAAATCAATTGAAGAGTAAAACAATTCAGTGAGGATGAAATTTTACAAATTAAACTGTGAACATACAAGACGTCATGGTAACGGGGAGAGGCATAACAGACCCAGAAACTGTAACCCGGAAGGATCTCGGAATGTAGAATGAGGGATGAATAACTATCTGGTGACTCGAAGCGGGAGCAGAGTTTGTGTGGCAGCTAGGTACAGTAGACCGTCTTGGGAAGATGAGGTCCAGCGAAGGATCAGGTGGGGAAAAAGGATACACAGGAAGCAAAACCCAGAGGTGAGTAGCGTGTCGTGGGGACGTGGTGTAACTGGAGGCAGGGTTTCTGTGTGAACCAGGACTGTAGGGGTAGAGAGTTGGACCCAGGTCGGCTCGTGTGATAACGGTGATGGTGATAATCCTGGAGACAAGAGTAAGTAGTGAGTGGCAGGGCAGCCAAAAGTCAGGAACTTATGAACTAGAAACAACAGGGTAAGAGGCCAAAGTACTACACTGGAGAAGATAACGAATTGGCGTCCTAAATAGTGGCCTGAAGTAATGAGATGACTGGGGTCAGTTGGGTCCAATCAGGCTGGGACCACAGGAATCCAGGAGTACCACGACACAAGATTGTATTTTTCTGTTTCCAATGATGACCTGTAAAAGGTGTATTCTTTCTGCTGGTATCTGGGATAGGCCATCCTTTAATATGCCTTAAATCTCAATAACAATGATATAATGAGTGTCATTACATGTGCTTTAATAAGTAGATTATCCCTGGCTTTCTCTGTTAACCTACTTTGCAAAATAATTCAACCCAGAAACCTAATTTCACCAAGTAGATTTTCTCCAGGAAAACTGGTTTTGCAGGACCAGGATCATTATTATTTTCTAATACTACTGAAACAAATGTTGTCTCATGTTTCACAATAGTCAAACATGAGATCACTTTTCAGCTTTTGGTTGTTGCGATTTTGGCCCAGGTATTACAACAAGAAGGTGAAAGTTTTATTTTCATATTTAAAATCCTATTTGTCCTATAATAGGGACATAGTCCCTTAATTTGCACTCAGTCATTGATTCGTTTGTCCCACCGATGACCACGATGGGAAAACTGGTTTCTCTGACAGGAAGTCTGAAACTGGTAAGTAACCACACTCTCAGTTTTTGTCATGATGACTTTCATATGCAAACATGGAGACCAAACTTTTACAAGGAAAACCATCAGGAAAAAAAACAATGGTAGTAAAGGTGTAGAAACTGGTTATTGGTCTACATAGAAACTAAAGGATGTATGGTGGTGTGACCTGATCTATTAGACTTCATGGGGTGAATCTGTTCTTACTTGCATTTTGGTGGTAACTTTCTTGGCTGGATAAGATTAATTTGACAGAGTTCCTTCCAAATATGGGCACATTTTCAGAACAAAATACCAGTTACAACACAGAGACTGGAATTATGATTACTGACCACCATCTGCCAATCAAAAGTGCCTCCCAGAGTTTGAACATTGATAAATACAGAGTCTAGATGCAGAAAAAAAGACATTGTATAGTTAAATAAAAGTGGATGCTTTTACATTGGACTAAACTGAAACTGACTGGCTTGTGTTGCGAAAATGAAAAGTTATTTTAGTGAACTGACCTGACTACAGTAACTTATTGTCATTCAATAAGATAAAAAAAAAAGATTTCCTCTGTAACTATATTCTGCTTTTCACCCATCCCCTGGGGGAGGGGTGAGCTGCAGACACAGTTGCTCTTGGGAACCATTTGGTGGTTTGACCCCCCAATCTAACCCCTTAATGGTGAGTGTCAAGCAGGGGGCATTGGGTTCTCTAGTCTTTGGTATGCCTGGATTTTAACTCACGACCTTCCAATCTCAGGGCGGACACTCTACCACTAGGCCACTGAGCTTGGTTTTATGTGTAAAGTATCTTGTATGTGCAGAAGACTAGGACCTGCAAACCCCTGCTTTGCTCTCTCCTGGACCTCCCGTGAGGATGGTGGGTGGTTGCCTGGAGCACTGGGCGCGTCTCCCTTGGGGGCCCTGGCTCAAGCTTTGGGTTGTAGTGGGAGGATCAATGTATTTATTTAGGTTCATTAAAAGTATCTGTCTTTGCTAAATAAACATTAAGCAAAAATAATAATACAAAGTTATTTCTTTGAGTAACAAACATCTTTGTCATCATCTGTTAAACCTGAGCCCTGCCCGTTTTTGTTCCAAAATGAATCCAAAAACTATGTTATTGTGTTTATGGTAACACTCATTGTAACACTGTCATTGTGTCAGTGTCCACACCTAACTCGTATTGTTTTTCATATTTCTAGGGAGTCTTTTAACAACCTACAAACTTAAATAAAAATAGGTGTTGGCCGTGCCTCCCATCTCGTTTTGTCTTAGGTGGATGTTACAAGACTTCAACTCCCCATGTTTTTTGTGTGTGTTTATGCTGTGGTACAAAATAAATTGTTAAACAAAAGAGACACTGAGAAAAAAAACAACAATTGATCTCCATGAGTAGTCCACCACAAACAGCTCTAAAGGTGCAACATCACAACCAACCCAACACTACAAGAAAAAGCAACAAACAAAACTAAGATTAAAAGAATTATTTCTTAGATCTTAAGCCTTTTCACTCTAATCCCCACAATGAATAATTTGATAACATTTTATTATGTTCATTTTTCTTTACTTTGAATATTACCTGGGATTTCTGACGTGCTTAGCTTGAAATATTTTCAACTTAATGAACAGAAGTTTAAGTGTTTACCCAATCCTGTTACGGGGGACACTGCCTTGCTTTTTTTTTCAAAACCTAAATCCAACACACCTGCTTTAGATGGCTGGGATTACCCGGTTTCTACACATCTTGATGATGAGCTGAAACTCAAGCAGGGAAACTTGGAAAACATGAAGGACGCTGTTTCACCACAACCAGGGCTGGGAAACATCCAGAATTTTGCTCTTTGTAATAAAGTGCTGTTTGTAAATCTGCATAGTAAAATTTTAGCATCAATATTTTTGATTATTTAGCATGTTTTAGGAGAAAAACACAGGTCTCATTTTTTAAATGCATATTTTCATCTTTTAAATAATTTATTTATAAATGTTACATTTATTAAATCTTTAGTCAGCAAGCTAAATATTTCATTATAAGCAAATACATATTTTAAAACTATATATTTAACTTACAAACTGAATATTTAATTTTCTCTAATCAAACATTTAGTTTGGAAATTAAATATTTAGTTCTGACCTAAATATTTATTTTCCAAACTAAATATTTAAGTTTTGTAATTAGATATTTAGTTTGGAGCTAAATATTTAGTTACCTTACTAAATATTTAGTTTTTAGTTAAAAAAACTAAATATTTGACTTGGACCTGAATATTTAGTTTTCAATATTTAGATCCAAGATAAATATTTAGTTTGTAACTAGTTTTTAATATTTTTAAGTTTTTAACTAAATATTTAGGTCTTAGCTAAATATGTAGATCCAAGCTATTAATTTGCACTCTAAATAATTCATTTAATAAAATTAAAGATTTAGTTTGTAGGCTAAATATATACTTACAAATATTTAGCATATAACTAAATGTTTAGCTTAAAATTAAGTTTTTAGCTTGCTAACTACATATTTAGTTAATAAATGTAACATTTACAAATACATTATTCTAAAAGCTCAAAATATGTATTTTTGAAAAATTAGACCTTTTTTTCTCATAAAACATGCTAAATAACCAAAAATATTGATAGTAAAATTTTACTTCACAGATTTACAAATGGCACCCCATATTTTTTTTAAGTTTGACTAATAATTTTAATCTTATTTTAGGCCTATTAACAACAGAAACCTGTGTTTAGTATTTAAAATGTGAAAAAATTGGTAAAAAGTAAAAAAAAAGTGGGGGCCTTGAGATCTAAAATTCGTGCTTTTCTGAAACCCGCAGTTTTTGAACTTTTTCTTATAAGGAGCCACAGAAAGTAAATGGGCTTTCTCCATATCCCATACCATTGGCTTTAAGAGGTCAAAGCAAAAGCTCAGAAGCAAAGCATGGGCGTTTATTACAATTGACAACTACAAATAAGAGAAAGGCCTGAGGCATGGGACTGAAGGGTGTGTTCTGCTTGAGTGATGTTCTAGACTCATAAATAAAAATTCCGGCAGCTTAGGATTCATAGAGCTGTTAATAACTCCTGGTTGAGATGTTTGGTTCTTCCATTCTGCTGTGGGAGAAATTGAAGAATCTGAAGAACTCAGTCTGGAACCTGATGATAAAACGGGGTCCTTTGTTGTCCCACTAAAAGTGTTGACCCTTAAAGCCATTAAAAAAAATTAAGTTTTGACTGAACATGATTTGACCATGCTGCACATCTACCCTACGTACAGTATTTAACATGTTCAGTCAAAGGGTGTCATACATGCTCCATCAACCGTAAATGTTCTCTCAACATATTTTTAGTCTGTTGGCTAACCATACCACAAATCTACAATATATGAATATTTCCTGTTAAAAAATGTCTCATTCATGTCATGTCAACTCCGACTTTGAGGGTGGGAAGAGGCCTGAGAGGAGAATTTGGATTTGGCTAAAGGTTTGGCCCATTACCTATTTCTGTGTACAACCCATATTTTTGTTATTGATCCTTTATTACATATTGTTAATCTTGTTATTTCTTCATTTTTGTCATTTTGTTTGTCAGTCTTCTCACGAATGAAAGACCGGGGGGGTCCAACATTACAAAGTAGAACCCTACAGCAGCCGGAGAGGATGAAGGCAAATAAGACCAGCCAACGGAGAATCATTAACTTATTTTTACTCGGCTTCCTGCTCCAGATCAAGGTGTTTGTGCAAATTTAGTGAATTTTATGTTAATAAATGTGGTATCTATGTTAATATTTAGCTTGTTTAAGTTAATGCCTGAGCCGAACAGATTTGTGTCATCGGCATACTAAATAACTTTTAATACTTGGGATATTTAACATGAACTATTGCAATAAAAATAAATGTTTCTTCTATGAAACTACAAAAAACATGTAGAGATCTAAAGCAACAATCTCCTAGTCTCACAAGTTGGTTTCTAATACTCGAGTATCTCTTTCCTAGTTGTAAAACTAATATCAAATTATTTAGGGCTGTGCCAAAATATCGATACTGCGATATATTGCGATATTTAGTCCTGCGATTGATTCTCACCAAGTACTGATATTTTATTTTCGTTTGAGGATGTTGAAACATGTGTTCAAGCTAAATAATAAATGGGGATATATTTTCCTCAAATATATAATGTGAATTATTAGATATGATTTTTACCAATGATTGTTGTATGGTGATTTCATTGATATCGTGAGCCATGTATTGTATTGTACCCAATGATTTCCAGCCCTACTTGTGATTGCAAATGTTTTTAAGATTTCATGAATCTTTTGTGGTGCTCAGAGCTAAGACGCTATTGTTTTTATCCAACTGTTTTAACACAAAGCCATCCAATCTCTTAGAATAAAATGATCTACACTGATGGGAACTATTACAGAAATATTAAAAATTATTGGTGACTTATCAAATGAGTGTTTGGCAAGCTACAAGTTGACATAATTGATGCAGAAGTACCAGTGAACTATTCATTGACTTAAGGAACTAAACTTAGACTTTGCCTCTAGAGTTATGTAAGTCATACTTTTCTTTCTTTCTTTCTTTTCCTCTATTTGTCACGGTGATTCACATGTACACTTTACTTCAGACACGGGTTCCTATTTAAGAATGTTTTGACTGAAGGTGTGGTATTGCTGCTTTGAACTTCATGTTCATTACACCGTCTCGCAACAACTTTTAAATGAACATAAAATGAAAAAAATAAAAAGACACAACTGAGTTGCATCTAGGGCTTGTGACCTTTGAAAATGTAGTTTTGTTTTGTTCTAGCAAAAAAAAAAAAACAGTATTTTTGTATTTTCTGGACAATAAAGATGCCTTAACAACTCTCACATCTTATCAGTATACAAAAAAATTTAATTTTGTGTGTTGACCGACCAGTTTTACACCCAAAATGATTTTAGAGTAAATAATAAGTGATTGCTTTTAAAAGAAACGTAGTTTGTATGAAATAAAGATGATTTGACTCTTAGGAGATACTAACAGTGTTGTTTTACACTTTTACAGCTCATTTTTAGCATGAATATTACTTAATGCACACATAATCCATCAATAACATGCAGCAAATCTCACCTTTGTGAGCCACTTCATACAACAACACACTGTTGCTGAACCCAAGAGGGTGTGACCACGGAAACTATTCATGGTCAAAACATGTGACATATAAGTCGCAGCATTAAGGGTTGACTAAAGCGTATTTTTACTGTACATATACATTACGTATTGTCTCCTCAGTAATGAACATTTTCATCAACAGCAGACAGGGATGGGTAGTTAGGATTACTTCCAAGAGGACGGCATGGACATGCAGACATGACTTAACTCACTTACCATTTAAAATACACATTTTATTTGTGTTTATGAACTGTATTTACTTTAAAATCACAGTGAACACTAATCAAAAAGAACTGATTTCTTGATCAATAAAAGCTCCCCTGCAGTTGTATAGAACCAGAAAGTCGGGTCATTAATTGTCAGTATTGTTTTAAAAGTTTTGTAGCCGAACATCTATTTAACATTGGGTGTCACTACTGCTTTGCAAATACCTGGTACACCCTTTATTAGCAGCACGGACTATACCTCCAATTTATCTCTGACACAACGTCTGGCTGCAGATCAGAGAAGGACGTCGTCTCAAGTTACACAGTGAGGCGTAAAGAAATGACTCAGAGGTGGAACAGAGCAGCTGCATAAAAGAGGCAATTGATCTTAATAGTGATGCATCAAGACTGCAGCATTGCAGGTTTTATCATGACAAAAGTCTTAACAGATTCAACAATCTGCCTATACTATGTTGATTAACTTTGCAGAATTGTGCATTGATGCTACAAATTGATCTTTGCAATCATTTAAAACAAAATTCTAATAAAATATTCTGGTAAGTTTGATTTATTACTTTGTTTAGGATGGTTCATGTTGCTTTCATAATCCCTTTCTGCTCTTTTATTTTTTTATTAGTAGATTTTCCAGTTCTTCTTAGAATTGTTGTAAGTTTATTTTTATAGACTTTATATTGTAATTAATCTTTAACCGTCTTTTTCCTTATATGATCTTTATAAAGTTTGTTTTTCTTTTTGCATGTCCTGATTTGACTTTTTCCCATCC
>NC_050522.1:22491115-22494755 GCF_002922805.2 Oryzias melastigma | reverse complement strand
GTATTTTCAAGTCAATTTATGAATAATTATCTTGTTTGGGATCTTTTATAGATATATATTTATGTTGTTTGTCTTCTTTATGAATATTCTTGTTTTAATTTAAGCGAAATAAACCACTTAAAAGTCTGAATTTAGGCCTTTTTTTAGATTGTTGTTGCAGTATAAATAATAGGGATGCAACAATTTACTTTGCCTATGATTTGTGTATTACAAAACAACAACAAAAAAGCAAAAAAATTAGTTAAATAGGGTCTTAATTAACTATAATTAGCTAATTTGCAAGGAACAATTAAAACATGTTATTTGACTTGTACTAAGCCTTGTGAACTGTAATAAAGCAAAACATAAATCCTTAAATTTAGGACATGTGTTGACGTGTAAACATCTTTATCTGTTTTTAAAAGAGTTTTTTTATTATTTTTTTTTTATTTAATATGGTCTTTTTGTTTGCAGGATTGTGAGATTCAGCAGAAATGGCGGCACCCATAAACATCCAAACCCCCAGTAAGACATGGGAGCTGAGTCTGTACGAGCTGCACCGAACCCCTCAGGTAACCTGCTTTATGTGTGTGTATGTATGTCTGATTTCATAAAGATTTTTGGACCAATCCTAATTGGGGACAAAGCTCATTAAAATATGCTTGAAATAACTTTTAAAAAAAATTAAAATGACTTTCTAAAAGTTGTATTTCATTTGTGCAGGAAGTCATCGTGGACGGGACAGAGGTAGCGGTGTCTCCTCGCTCGCTGCACAGTGAACTGATGTGTCCCATCTGCCTGGACATGCTGAAGAACACAATGACCACCAAAGAGTGTCTGCACCGCTTCTGCTCTGAATGCATCGTCACAGCACTGCGTTCTGGGTGAGGACGCTTTGTCAGAAAATTCGTTGTAACACGACCGTTTAAAAAAACATTTTATTTTAACAGTCTTTGGGTTACCGTTGCTCTTCAATGGACAACCCAATTAATGTAATTCCAGCGGGTTCTGAAGCGGAGGAAAGCAGCATTCATCTGATTTGAAAGCTTTTCTCTGCGACAGACTCAGCTAAATTATGATACTCAAAGATTTACAGTATGTCAAAAAGTGTGTTATTTAGATGTTTAGATATCGCTGATGGCAGCTCTGGTTTTAAGTGTAAACTGTGGAAAGAAAATAGACCTGATTTGTGTGTGCGTAATTCTTGATTTGTGCCTAACTTGGGATTTGTGTCCAGGATTTTTATTTGTAACTCATATAATACATTATTTGCTTAAGTCAAAAAATGACAACATAAAAAAAAATAAAATTTACACCTGCAAAACTTAAAATTACACCAGCTTGAAACTGATTACATACACTAATCTTTAAAAATTACACGCAAGGCAAGTTTATTTGTATAGCACATTTCATTTTCAGAGACAATTCAAAGTGCTTTACATAAAACATTAAAAGAGTAAAAATGTGATAATTAAAATAAAATTGCTTGTTATGCACAGAAAACCTCAGTTTTGCACAAATCCATGGAGCTAAATTGAGGCAAATATTATTTGAAACCCACAAAAAACAAATTGGAAAAAAATATTTGTGTTTGGCCAAAAAAAAAAGTAAAATGTCAAAAACCTTTTGCTATTCTAAAATAAACTTAATTATTTTCAACTTCAAATCTTCTGTTTTTTAGCTTTCAGAACTCAAAATTTCAATTTCAGAACTTTTTTTTCTGTTTCAATTTTTTTTTGTTTTTGTTTTGGAATCTGAAATTTTTAGTTTCAAAACTTTTGGCCGCATTGGGGCGGGGCTAACACGAAGGACCAATTAAAATCGATGAGGGTGGTAACTTCAGTACCGGTGCATTCACTGACTCAGAACTTGAATAATTATGGTCAGAAAGTGGCTGTATTATCTTTATCATCATAGTTTGAAGTTGTCCCGAGACAGTTTTATCGCGTACAAAATACTGTTCTGGCTACTGTGTTAAATATAGGCATCGAAAACGTCTTTATTCTTCTGAATTTTTCAGATCCGGAAAAAAAAAGAAAGAGTTGATAGTGAAAAAAGTTTTGAAATTGAAATTTTGAGTTTTGAAACCTAAAAAACAACATTTCAAGCTGAAAATAATTCAAGTTATTTTAGAATAGCAAAAAGTCTCAGAGATTTTTTTTTTTTTGACCAAACACCATTTTTTTTTTCAAATAGTTTTATTTTGGTTTCAAATAATATTGTCCCAATTTTAGCTCCATACAAATCTGATGTGAGACTCTTTTCACGTCTCAGGAAAGGAAAAGATTTGTGTGTAAGTGATGCGTTTAAATACTACTAGAATGCTGGGTCATCAGGGTTTTCTTATCAGCCGTTTTGAACTTGGATTGTGAATAATGTCTGGTAAAACTTGACATTTTCCCGCTTTTCTTGAGTATTTTTTAAAGATTTGTGTGTGTAATTAGTTTCAAACTTTTGTAATTTAAATTTGTGCATGTGTACATTGTTTTTTTATGCTGTACTTATTTTCTCTCCACAGTAAAGTGCCCCAAGGCATTCAACTCAAACCTTTTCGTCTCTCTTCAGAAACAAAGAGTGTCCGACCTGCAGGAAGAAGCTGGTCTCCAGACGATCGCTTCGCAGAGATTCCAACTTCGACGCGCTGATCTCGAAGATTTACCCGAGCCGCGACGAGTACGAGGCCCACCAGCGCAGCGTCCTCGAGCGGCTCAACAGGCTGCACAACAAGGAAGCGCTGAGCTCCAGCATTGAGGAAGGCCTCCGCCAACAGGCCCGCTACAGGTCCGAGAGGTGGGGGAGGAAAAGAGGAGTCTGGGGTTCATGGACTTTATCAATCCTGAAATATTTCAAATGAACACAGTCTATTGTAATGAGTTGTGGAATTTAAATAGTAAACTCTCAGTTAACTATGCAGGAAAACATACAATTTTTTTGTATTGATTTTAACTCGATTCTCCAGGAACCACCGTGTGAAGAAACCCACTCAGGAGAGTGACAACACCACGTTCAGCGGCGGCGAGGATAACGGAGATTCTCGTTCCCACCTGTCCCACGACTCCGCCCCTTCAAATGCCCCTCACCCCCGCGGCCAAACCCCTCCGGAGGCCGGACCGAGCCGCAAGCGGGGGCGCGCCTCTGACGACGGCTCGGGGCCGGAGGCAGACAGCGGCAGCCCCACCCCCCCTCTGAGACGGCGCAAAGAAGGGCCGGCGTCAGAGATCGAGCTGGTCTTCAGGCCACACCCACAGCTGGTTCACGCCCAGGATTACAACCAGACCAGGTCGAAGCAACACTCAAATAACCACGAAGTTAAAGGGTCATTTCACAGAAATCACAATTCCCAATCCTGTTATTTTAGGGGAAAATGAGTCTTTTGTGACCAAAACTATAGATTTTTTAGTCCCGCAGTATCTAGTCTTTTAGTCCCGCGCTATCTAGTCTTTTAGTTCTGCGCTATCAAGTCTTTTAGTCCCGTGCTATCTAGTCTTTTAGTTCTGCGCTATCTAGTCTTTTAGTTCTGCGCTATCTAGTCTTTTAGTTCCGCGCTATCTAGTCTTTTAGTCCCGGGCTATCAAGTCTTTTAGTCCCGCGCTATCTAGTCTTTTAGTTCTGCGCTATCTAGTCTTTTAGTCCCGCGCTATCAAGTCTTTTAGTCCCGCGC
>NC_050522.1:22472436-22490961 GCF_002922805.2 Oryzias melastigma | reverse complement strand
TTTTAGTTCCGCGCTATCTGGTCTTTTAGTTCCGCGCTATCTAGTCTTTTAGTTCTGCGCTATCTAGTCTTTTAGTCCTGCGCTAACTAGTCTTTTAGTCCCGCAGTATCTAGTCTTTTAGTCCCGCACTAACTAGTCTTTAGTCCTTCAGTATCTAGTCTTTTATTACCGCACTAACTAGTCTTTAGTCCCGCACTAACTAGTCTTTAGTCCTGCAGTATCTAGTCTTTTATTACCGCACTAACTAGTCTTTAGTCCCGCACTAACTAGTCTTTTAGTCCTGCAGTATCTAGTCTTATAGTCCCACGCTATCTAGTCTTTTAGTCCCGCACTATCAAGTTTTTTAGGGTTGAGGGAGTATTGAGTGAATTTGGACATAACCATCAACAAAAATTCAGTTTTTATTAAAACGAATGTTTTGACAGGAAATGATCACAACCACTGATTGATAGTCAGTTTTGGCAAAATTAAATTTACCAAATAATCACTTATCCATGAAGATACATTTAAATGCCCGACTAAATACAATTGAAGTTTATCATTCAGAAGCCTTTTTTCCTGATTTTTCTTCATTTTCCAGATACGTGAAGACCACGGCCAACGCCACCGTGGACCATCTCTCAAAGTACCTGGCGCTGCGCATCGCTCTTGAAGACAGGCGGGCTGACGGAGAGGCAGAGGACCGAGCCAGAGAGGAAGCAGGAGGGGAAGAGAGAGGAGGAACGGAGGGCAAAGGGGAAACGGAGGGACCCTCCAAGAGCGGAGAGGGAACCAGTCTGAACAACATCAGCGAGAAACAGTACACCATCTACATCATGACGAGGGGCGGACAGTTCTCTGTACGTAGACAGTACTCCTGTTTGGATTGTGTTTCTATGATGAGAAAAATCCTTTTTGTCCCTTTTTACTGCTTTTAGCAGCTGCTCTTTAAAAGAGCTAACTTCAGACTCATCTCCAGGATTCCTTTCATGTCAAAAATCTTGGAGAAAGTGGTCTACCTGCAGCTGGAGGAATTTTTAAGCCTTCATGACATCTTTGAAGTTTTCCAGTCTGGTTTTAGAGAGCGCCACAGTTCAGCGTTACTGAGGGTCAGTAATGACATCCTTCAGGCTACTGATGCTGGAGATCATGGGGTTCTGGTTCTGCTAGACCTATGTGAAGCTTTTGACACAGTGGACCACCATATTTTAATATCTAGGCTCCAGAACTGGGTGAAGATTTGAGGTACCGCACTAGATTGGTTTAGTTCATACGCAACTGGACGGACTGTGTGTGTTAATTTTGATGGTTTTAAATCTAGAACAGTCAGGGGGTCTTTTGGAGTCCCACATGGTTCAGTTTTATGGCCACTTCTGTTTTCCTTGTATCTGCTTCCGTTTGGGGTCCATTCTAAGAAGTTTCCTTTCACCTATATGCCGATGATAGTAAGATTTATCTCTAAGACAAACTTTTTAAAGTCAACAGCTTCTAACGTGGGTTTTAGGTTGGATAGTCGTTTTAACTTGATCACCAGATCAGCTCAGTGGTGAAAATGAGCTGCTTTAATCTTCGGCAACTCTTCAAGGTGAAACCGTTTTTATCTCCTGCACATTCTGAGACAGTAATCCACGTCTTTATCATGCCTCGGCTGGATTATTGCAACTCTCTTTACCTTGGACTTAGCCAGTCGTCTCTCAGGTCTCCAACGTGTCCAAAATGCATCTGCCCGTCTCTTGGTTGGAGGACGTAAGAGGGACCACATCACACCGATTTTAGCATCACTCCACTGGCTGCCTGTACATTTTGGAATTCATTTTAAGATTCTTTTATTTGTTTTTAAGTCTAATGGTGCAGAGACACCTCGACACTTCTTCTAGCCTACAGCCCCTCACACCCCTAACATTAACGGTGCAACAAAAAGGCCGACCATTATTGAAGATGTCCAGTTGTACAATTTTAGCCAGATGCCAGCTAAGATGAGGAAAACAAAGATGTTGTGAATCAATAATCTAGACATCTGCAAGTGGATGCATCAGAATAGAGTGGAGTGGGGTGCATGTGGCCCCCTTGGGAATTTTGTTCGTAACAAATGCAATCTTTTACGAAAGGCTATTTTTTCCACCAGTGTTTCGTGATTTGAATAAAAAATGCCAAAAAATATAATCAGAAAATGCCCACAAGAACATGTTAAAAACAATTTCCATTTGAGTTGGTTTTATTGTAAATATTAGAAAAAACTGGCTCATGTGTTTGAATTAGAAAAAAAACGAAATCCCATTAGATAACCCAAATTCCTACTTTAATTACAATTTTAGCCTAAATCTGACTCCTATGCTTTTTTTGTCCTTGTTTGCAGACACTCAATGGCTCTTTGACTCTGGAGTTGGTCAATGAGAAGTACTGGAAGGTCCGAAAGCCTCTGGAGCTCTACTATGCTCCCACCATGGACCAGCAGCAGCCCCAGCCCCAGCAGAAGTCCCCACCCCCCCAGAAGGAAGGATGAGGAGCTGTCGGCCGCTCGCTTGCTCTTCTAACCCACAGCTTTTCACAGCCACAAGAAAATGAGCTTTACTCCCCTGAAGAACGAACATCAAGGTGGAATCGTTTGATATCTTGAGTCAAACTGACCCAAACTGAGAGAAACAGAAGAACTGATCTGCAGCTGAAGAACTGAGTGACCAAAAGGTGCTAAATAATAGTGACGACCATCTTTCTATGGTCAGACGTGAAAGTGACCAAGTCGGTCAGGATCTCACCTCTGCAGCGGCTGCTGGTTTAGCTTTTCCTTCAGCACTCTGTAGTTAAGTTCCTCATGGCACAATTTTAACAACTCCAAATCTATCCGGAGGATGAACATGAGACCATTCCCTTAACTGCTCTAACTTGTGTAAATTATATTTTTCACTTTCCCTTTTCTCTACTGTTACTTATTTAGCTATTTATTTTTGGCAGCAAAATATATTCAAAACAGCATTTATTTAGTTCTCAGTACTTGAGGATTCACTGCATGCAGGTCTTTCCTTTAACAGGACGACTGTTCCTGTAAAATAGTTTAACTTTGGCTCTTCAGCTTAGAAGTTTTGACTTGAAACTGTTTCTTCAGCGTATCTGACCACACATCTTTTCCTTANNNNGTAAAAAAAAAAAAAAAAAATTGGGGAAAAAAAGCCATGAGCCTTAAGTTTGACTCCAAACTGAGTACTTTCAACTCTTGCTCCTCCTGTTTTGCACTTTATTTGCTGCAGCCATACACTTGGTTTTGTTTATGGGATATTTGTAAAGATTGCAATATTCCTTTGATATTAACTGTATCCTACTCTCAGTAATGCAGAAAATAAAACTACAATTCAAGATTGTGTCAGATTTTGCTTTTGTTTTATCAGCACGACTACATTACTGACTTGTACCCAAAATGTTTATCACTCTTAAATTTAACAAATTCACACGAAGACAAAGACTTTTGTTGTTGTTTTATTGAAACAAAATGAAGCGAGTTTACTTCTTCTTAGACACACCAACGGTGCGACCACGACGGCCGGTGGTCTTGGTGTGCTGACCACGCACACGCAGACTGTAGGAGAGAAGAATGAAAATATTTAATTCTTACAAAAAAGAAATCTGTTACTTCGACAGTTCTTCGGTTTCTCAAACAGGTTTTAGAAATATAAAAAAAAACTTTAGCAAAACTCCCAAATGAGAAACTGTGCTCATGTTTCTGCTGCAGTTTTTATATCATACATTTCTAAAAGTTTGGACTGAAAGTATGAGAGGTGCAACAGATCACAGCTGCTGTGGATTTTAATTTGTCCTTTATACTGATCAGAAAATGTTCTGAACTGTGAGTTTTGTAATCTGTTGCACCCCTAGAAAGCACTACAGAACCAAAATTGCACGCAGGACAGCATTTCTACTGTTTTATACATGAAACAAGAAATCTGCACCCTTTTTCCAACATTTTTAAAGCAATATTCAAAGTTTCTCATCCCATCAAAACTGCCATTAACTTCTTCAGACCTGAGCTAATATTTGAGCTAACCTATAGTCACAGAGCTCCAGTTAAAAAGAAAAAAACTATTTGTGATAAAATGTAAAATGTGAAGTCCATGCATGTAGATGTCAGGTCTTAAAAAGGTTAAATAAAAAAGATTAAGGATGAGATGCAAAGTAGATGACTTGATTAAATAAAACATTTATTTTAGCAGTTCAGTTTGGATAACGCTACATTATGCGTGTCAAAAATCCAAAATTTGTGGTCAAAACACTTAACATATAAAACCAAAATGTAAGGTTAACATAAAATACCAGAGTTTTGATATTTTTAGCCACTTGAAGGCAACCCATTAAAACAATTTAGAGTCGCATTCACTAAAATTTTAACAGCTAAACTCAATAATTCATTTTTTTTCCTGTGACATCTTCATGAAGTCTAAAATTCTCCAGAATGCATCATCATCTTTTAATTAACTAAAGATTTAAATCAAGAAGTTCTTTGCCAACCAACACACCAGATCTGTACATTTACACGAGTTATAAACCCACACGAGTAGCGTAGGATTTATGTTTTATAAATCAAATCTTACCCCCAGAAGTGCCTGAGACCACGGTGAGCCCTGATCTTCTTGAGCCGCTCCAGATCTTCTCTCAACTTGTTGTCCAGACCGTTGGCAAGGACCTGAGGAAAGTGTTAACAACCATTATGATTTTTGCTGTCTATGTAAAATCTTCAAACGTCTTTTCTTTCACCAATTTACCAGTCCCTCAAGTTGTGAAAAAGTGGCGTTTCAATGTGCTCATAACAACAGAAAAAGAGGGTAAAAGTGGCTTGAAGTCAAGTTGGGACATCTGGAGTTTTCTGATAATGACTCAACTCTAGATCAATATTCGATCATAAAAGTGTTGGTCTACCTGGCTATATTTGCCGTCCTTAACATCTTTCTGTCTGTTGAGGAACCAGTCTGGGATTTTGTACTGCCGGGGGTTCTGCATGATGGTCACCACACGCTCCACCTGGGGGGAGAGGAAAACAGGAACTGAAGCTCCACCAAACTAAAACAACGGGGGATATCACCATAAAGACATATATCTGCAAGTTTATGACTGTATAGATTTGTCAAATTTCTCTTTAAAACAATTTAATTGTTGCAAAAAAACAAGTTTATGTGTAACTAGTGATATAAAATGAACACAAAAACCAACTGAAATATTTTTGCTTAAATAAAAAACCCAAAAGTAATTTATTACAAAAATAACAATTTTATAAGGAAATACCTTTTTAATTATGATTTTTAAACCTGCCCTATAAAACTGGTTATGTGCAGCATTGATGCTCATCACAGTAAGATTTTGGACTGCTGTGTTCCAGCAACTTCCCTACATTACACATGCATCAAGACATTTTTTTCAGCAAAGAAAGAAACTTGTTGCAAGTCTGTGACATTTTGTTCAATCAAAGAAAGTGACCATCAACAAAGAATTTTCTAAACACATGTGCCCTACGCTGAACTTTTTCTTGGCCGGACAGAACAGAAGAAGGGTTAGTAACAGTTAGCCTTGAACGTGGTGAAAACATGTCTGGGCAATGAGCATCTTGGCTGCACCTACTACATGAATTCCAGCAGTTTTAGTGGACATAAACACAAATAACATCAGCTTAAATCAAAAGCTCATTTGCCATCAATTTAGAGATTTCATTGCCGTCTTACCTCCTCATCCGTCAGCTCACCAGCTCTCTTGTTGAGGTCAATGTCAGCCTTCCTCAGGACGACATGGGCGTAACGTCTGCCAACACCCTTCAAACCAGGTGAACAATAACGTTTATTATTTGAGTCAAGATGCTCTGCAGAAACTTGAACAGTCCCACAATTAGATTACCTTGATGGCGGTGATGGCGAAGGCGATTTTCCTCCTACCATCGATGTTCGTGTTGAGTACACGAAGAATGTGCTGGAACTTCTCGGGGATTACCAGAGACTATAAACAAACAAAAAACATCCTTAGACATGTGAGATCCTGCAAAAGTCTGTACAAACCTCAGTACACTCTGTAGTAAGTAAGTGATGCTGAATATATATCGTGCTAAAATGCTCTGGGCTAATGATTTAGCTTGAAAAACACAACTGCTGTTACATATAAAGAAAACTATATTATACTATCTTATACAAATTTAATTTGAGGGAACTGTAGAAACATCAGCTTGAAAATATCATGCAACCCTAAAACCTATAGCAGCTAAGTTAGCCTACTCAGATTAGTTTTTCGGGCAAATTCAATGAAGAACCTCCAACAAAATTTCCAATAAAACTTTGACGTATTAAAGTCGTATTGCAAATAATTTTGTTTAGTTTAACCAACATCAGAAATGTAGTTAACATAGAAACGCTAGCCGGTTAGCTTACGTCGGCGCTCACACTTTCAATAGCTTATCCTTCAAAATCCCTTTACTATTGTGTAACCAATATTCGACTTTTTTACTTCGATGTTGAGTAAATAGCCATAAAAGTGATAACTTGTGGACAGAAATTGCGAGTGAAGCTGGATGACTCTAGATTTCAAGACTGTTTCACACTGGTAGAAAATGTTTCTTACCATCTTGGATGTCGGTTCCGTGCGAAGAGGAAGTAGCGGAGTTCTCGCGAGAGGTTGAGGTGGTTAGAAACGGAAATTGGTCCGTGGTTTTCAATCTGTCCGTCAGGGACTTTTTTAGTTTAAAATAAAATAAAATAAAAATAGCCTACTTTGATTTAACAGACTTCATAAAAATCTTTTGCAGTTCACGTAAATATAAATGTTAAATTCATATTTTATATTTGTTTTTATAATGCCTAAAAAATGTTACAGTGACCGGGGTGGAACTTTTTTTTTTTTTTTTTAAACCCAGTCATCTACGTAATTTGCCACCATGGCGGAGGAAGCTGTCGCTAACTTAGGAGCGATATCCGATGTAAACACACCAGGAAATCCAACAGAAATTGCAATGGCATATCTTCAAAATGAGGTGACATTTACTGATTTAAAAGGTTTTATTTAGGGGCGGGAGAAAGCTCCGCGTTAGCTTGTCCTGTTGCCTTGTTAGCATTTAAAAGCCTACCTCGGCACAAAAATACATGAACGATCTAATTTATTTAGCATATATATCGAGTAAAATATTTTTTTTAAATTAAACGTGTGGTATGAAATGTCAGTTTGTAAAAGTTTGTGTATTGTTTTAGTCTTCGCTCTTGAACGATTTCCTGAATACGCAGCAGTCTAGTTTCACATCAATATTTTAGATGGAGAGATTGTTGTCAAACAAAACTGACTTTCACAGTCAGTCGGTATTTATTTATTTGTTTGTTTGTTTGTTTGCTGTTTAGCAATGGTTTATGCCTAATAAAGACAATAAAGGTATAATATTTACTTTGTGTCTTTTTCCCAGAAGACTGATGGAGACATCCCAAATCTTAACCTTGGAGAATTGGATCTCACCACCGACGAGTTTATCTTAGATGAAGTTGACAGTAAGAAACACCCAGTTATTGTTGATACATTTTTAAATGTAAAGCTTAATGCAGAACAAGTCATGGCTTTACAGTGTCGTTTTTTTAAGATTTAAGTTTCTTTTAGCTGTTTACTGAACTAATTTGTGTTTCTATTTTTATTTTTCTCTGTGTTTCAGTTCACATTCAGGCCAATTTGGAGGATGATCTTGTGAAGGAGGCGCTCAAAACGGTAAAATACGTACCCCAACTTTTTTTAAGACAGCCAATTAATTGTTGGGCTCAGCAACCATGTTTTGTTCCATATAAATAATTATATTTTTAACTAAATGGGTAAACTTACAGATTTTTGCTTTGATTTCGTGTCCCGATATTAATCTCTGTGAACAATTATTTATCTTAATTTTTTATTTTTAAATGGGTAAAAGTCTTTGACCATCGATGTATTTCAAGAGCAGTTACAGCTTTAAAAATTCCAATCAAAAAGATCATTTGGGTTTTAGAAAATCCCTATAAGTGAAGGTTTATTTTGCCTTTCCACTTTACTTTAAACTTCAATACCTCTAAATTAAAAAAAAAACAACAGTGGCTTTTATGGATTTAAGCCTGATTTAACACCGTTGACAGCACCTGACCTTTTTTGTTTATTTATTTATTTTTTGTTGTTCCTTCAGGGGGTTGATCTCCGTCAGTATTCCAAACAGGTGGAGACGGAGCTACAGAGGATTGAGCAGGCTTCCATTAAAGATTGTATCCTTCACTTTTTGCTGATAAAAGGACCTAGTACAAGAACACACCAAACAATTATTCTGGTGGTTTTCTTTAACTTTGCTTACTTAATATACTGCTGATTTATTTTTGCAATCTGATATTACATTTTTTTGTTTGTTCAATTTCAATGTCTTATAAAATAGAGCAGAATAAAAACAGATTGTTGATCTAACTGTGTATATTAACTAAAATTATTTTTTCTCCTCTCATTTTTTGAGAGTGTTGAGAGTGGGTGCTTCTTACTGTTTTGTTAGAGAAAACTTAAATATGAAATCTAAGTTTATATACATTCATTTGTAATCCAGTTTTATTGCATTAGGAAGGATTCCATCTGTCAAAATAAAAAGATTTAGCTAGAAAAAGTTTTACGCTAGCCATTATTTTTAATGGAAGTGAATCGAGAAAAGCATAAATCATCTGGATCGTTTTCCTGATTATTTGTGTTGCAGACATTAAGGAGAGTCAGAACATTGCTCTCCTGCATAACCAGATCACTGCCTGTGACTCCATACTGGAGGTAAGAAAAGAGTCCTCCCAGACACCTCAATATCTTTGCCCAAATGAAAAAAAAACTAACTCTATATCAATATTTTTTTAGTTTAACATCTAAGGTTTGTGTAAGAAGATGATGAAAATAGTAAATAAAAGCAAATAAAAAAGTATGATGTATTTCTTTTCTTTCTCAAATGTTCCAAGCGGATAAATTACTATTAAAAATCAAACAACTCCAGTTGTGACTTCTACAAATGACTAAAGAAGAGAAAGATTCTCTCATAATTCGCATATTTATTTTGGGTTCATGTGTACAAAATGTAAGTTTTACATTTTATTTTATTTTAATCAATTTAAGCTTTTTAAAATAAATCTTCTCTAATGAAGAAAGAGACCTATTTAATTTCTAATATATCTGTCAATTTAACAAGTTTTACTTGTAAAGCTAAATCACAATTTTTGGGTCATATTTCATTATTATTATTTAAACTTTTGTTTACAATTCAAAGTGTTTTACATAAATAAAACGTTGAAATCATTCACATTAACAAAAAGATTCAACAATTAGCTTTTCTGAATCTCATATTTAAAGAATTTGGCAAATTATTTATAAAAAATAAAGCTTAACTACCACATCCTGTTTTAACAATGAAGAAAGTACAATTCCAAACTGAAATCAGACATCTTTTTTTCCTTCTTCTTTCAGCGTATGGAGGGCATGCTGAGCGGTTTCCAGAGCGACCTGTCCTCCATCAGCAGCGAGATCCAGACCCTGCAGCAGCAGTCTGTCAGCATGAACATCCGGCTGAAGAACCGACAGGCCGTCCGCAGCCACCTCAGCCAGCTGGTGGACGAGCTGGTGGTGCCCGGAGCCATGATCTCGTAAGCTTCAACAGCCGCCGCCAACATACCCGCACAGGCAGTGAGAGGAGTCACGCTCAGAGTCATTCTCAGGACCAGAGTCATTCTCTGATTTGCTGTTAGAGATCATCATTTGTCCTAAATACTGCATGTTTTTATTTACAGTTTACAGGGAGAATGTGTGGCTATAAGTAATCTTTTTGAAAAAGTAAATGATCGATGATTCTGTGTTCTGTCACAGCACCATCTTGGACAGCCCAGTGACGGAGCAGGAGTTCTTGGAGCAGCTCCACGAGCTCAACAGCAAAATCAACTTTGCAAAAGAGCTCAGCTTTAGAGAGACGCTGGCCTGCTCCGACATTCAGGACATCGTCGACCGTCTCAAAATTAAGGTGAGAAGACGAGATGTTCATAAAAAGGTGTGTGGGGTATATTTTATTATTCTGCAGAAAAAAGATGATAGGTTTAAGTCTGGAAAAATGATAATTCAGGCTAAAAAAAATCCAGAAAAAGATGTGAACCGAGGCGGCTCTTGAAGCCTTGAAAGTCAAATGAGAGAAGACTTTGAAAAGTCCTAAAGATTATCCTGCCATCGCAGGAAAAAAAGTAACGGCAAACAAAAATAGAAAATGTGCAAAAAATATATATTATATGTATCTGCAGACAAAAAAGCAATCACAGCAAAAATAAAAAAGTCTTCTTCTTCTTCAAGCGATTGCAGGAAGAATAAAAAACGTAACTTTGGAGAAAGAAACGATTGCAGAAAAAATAAAAAAAGGATTTGCAAAAAAACTGAACGCTGATAAAATAAAAAGTAACTTTAGAGAAAGCAGTGATTGCAGCAAAAATAAAAAAGTAGCTGCAAACAAAAAAAGTGATGCAAACAAGAAAGCTGCAACAGAAGTCGATTATCGGGGATTCTTTTTGCCGACGCACACACCAGAAGTGCACTTTTTAAAAAAAAAAATTTTTAATTTAAAACAAAAATTACATACAGTAAATAAAAAAGAACAATAAACCGTAGATCAATTGTACAAAATAAACACCGGGGGGGATACAGAACAAAAGTAGAATTATGTTAAATTATACAGCTGAGCAAGATGACATTTAATTGACAATTGCTTTTTTGTTTGTACTGGGGGAAATGCATTGTATGTAAAAAAAAACATGGGAGCTTGATTGTTAAATTTAGTTTCTTGAATATAATACTTTGTTAAAAAAAATCTGAAGATTTCTTAAATATTCTTCTTGCAGCAGTACATATAGCAAAAACCAGTCCACCTCTGGTGTGTCCGTCAGCTAAAACAATCCCCGATAATTTACTTCCATTGTAGCTTTCTTGTTTCTTTTTTTTGTTCGCAGTTACTTTTTCATTTTTGCTGCTGTCACTTTTGTTTCAGATATTGTTTTATTTTTGCTGTTTCTTTTTTTGTTTGCTGTTACATTTTTTTTTTGCTGTGATGGCGGTTCTCAGCCACTGTAATTTTTTGCCAAAACAAACCTCACATTATAATCTCATTCTTAAGTCAAGATGCATCAAATACAACTGATTGTTTGTTGACTGACACGTAATAATTCAACATGTCAGTTTATCACCAAAACTCCAAAATAATCAATTTTAACTTCCTTCTTTGTGTTTCTCAATTCCAAACGACTTTAATTTTGTGGATTTGCTCCTCAGGCCGTTTCAAAGATCAGAGAGTTCATTCTTCAGAAGATTTACTCCTTCAGGAAACCGATGACAAACTACCAGATCCCACAGAACACTTTGTTAAAATACAGGTGAGGAAGTCCTTTAATAAGTTAAGTTTATTACCTATTGTTAGAAAATATGGATTTTCTTTTAAACTGACTCTAGATAAAAGTGTATTATCTGACATTTTTTCTTTCTTTCTGTAGATTTTTCTATCAGTTTCTTTTGGCCAATGAGAGAACAGTAGCAAAGGAGGTCAGAGATGAGTATGTGGACACTATGAGTAAGATTTACTACAGTTACTTTAAGTCATACAGCGGCAGGCTGCTGAAAGTGCAGGTCAGTGGATCAAATGTGTATAAAAAAAAGATAAAATCAATCTTTGGTTATATCTAATTATTGTCTTTGACGATTTAGTATGAAGAGGTGGCAGATAAAGACGACCTGATGGGAGTGGAAGATACAGCCAAGAAAGATATCCTTTAAATTGTGACGTTTTTATCTGACTTTTGAACATTTTATGCCTTAAAAAAAATAAAAAAGTTGTGGTTCTCCTTAACCTTGAGCTGCACGTTTTTTCTCCAAACCGTCGCTAAAGAGCAGGAACACCATCTTTACTTTAGGCCAGAGGGGGGCCATCCTGAGTCCAGCCGAGCTGGAGGGGCCCATCTTGGTTCCACACACGGCTCAGAGAGGAGACAGCAGGGTGAGAGCAGAAAACTGGGATTCTCAAACGGACCAATTGGTTTGAGTTTACATTAAATTTAAGCTTTTTCTTCTTATTTAATGTGAGAAAAAAATGTGAAGCAGGATTTCACGCTTATCAGGATGTCGAGGGCATTTCGTTTGTTATTATTTTATTTTTTATCATTTTTTTTATGGTTAAAATTTAGCTATTTTTAATTGTAAAAATTACAACACAATTTAAGATTTAAGCCTGTAAAGCACTTTGCTTTACTGTGTTTGAAAAGTGCTCTATAAATAAAGTTTGATTTGATTTTTTTGTTTAGAAAAGCTTTATATTAAGATGTTTTCTGTTATAAAAAATGATGCCTTTTTAATTTTGTTGTGGATTTTTCTGTTTCTTCTGCCAGTATCCCTATGAGACGCTGTTTCGCAGCCAGCACTACGCCCTGCTGGACAACGGCTGCAGAGAATTCCTCTTCCTGTGCGACTTCTTCATGGTCACCGGAAACTCCGCCCTCGACCTGTTCAACAGCATCATGGGAAAAACTCTCAGCATGTTTCTGGTAGAATAACCCTCTTTTCTGCTTACTTCGCTCTCGAGACAATTTCCAGAACTAATCTACACAAGATCTAAGTAGGCCTTGTTTCAAATATGTAAAAAAATAAATGTTGTGATTGATGCTCTCTGTGTCCTCCTGTAGAAAAGCATGTCCACCTACGTGTCCGACTGCTACGACAGCATCGCCGTCTTCCTGTGTATTCACATCATCCTCCGATTCAGAGCCATCACAGCCAAGAGGAACATCCCAGCGCTCGACAAGTCAGTCACTCACTGAAAGAAGCAAATGCGGATAAATTACCAAAAATATATTTATATTTTACATTTTATGTTTACTCATATTTTCGCTCTGTTTATATCAGTCCAGATTGTTGAGGTCTGATTTTTTTAGGATTTAAATTAAGAAAATACTCGAGGATCAAACCTTTATTAGGATAAAGTAAATCTGAGGTTGATTTAAAAAAAGCAAATTTATGCTTCCAGTTAAGAGCGTTATCAGAAATAAGCACATTATTTATGAGGAATTTGAAACTGATTCTATCATCATTTGTTGCATTAGTTTTACTCTTGCCAGCATGTTTTTACAAAATATGAACTATAAACTGACCACGAGTGACAATTTATTGTTTGTATTTCCTTTTTTTATGGATATAAGTTTATATGTATCCCCAAAAAACATTTTTGTCAGTTCTGTGATGACGTCACACCTCCCTGTTTCATAATTGTTCCTCATTTCATCTCTGAAATGACAATGCAAGGACAGATATGCACCAATAGATGACTCGGTTATAACTTATGAATTTTACATGTAAGACACAAAATTAACTAGAAATGTTGCGTTACCTGCAATAATGCTGGTGTAAATACCTTTTGCTGAAAGTACTCGCTGAAGATGCTGAAGCTTTTTACTAAAGAGGGTGATGGAATTTACTTTAATTGCTGAAAATGCAAAAGCTATTTGCAAAATGTTAAATTTGCTAGAAGATTGGAAATTTAGTTCAAGAACTATGAAACAGTGCTGAAGTTTTCCTAAATTTCTGAAAAATTTGTTGTGAAATTGCTTAAAAATTCCTAAAAAATGGCAATTTTGAAAAAAAAAACATTTAATGTGTTGTTTAAGTATGAGCTAAACTCCAAATTAGCTAAAAAAAAAAACCTTAGTAGATGCCAAATTAGGCAAAAAAGCTAGCTTGTTGCTACTAGCTAAACTCCAAAATAGCCTAAAATCCCTTAGTAAACTAAATTAGTCAAAAACATTAGCCTGTTGCTAAAATAGAAGCTAAGCTCTAAATTTACCTATAAAAACCTCAGTAGATGACAAACTAGCCAAAAACGTTAGCCTGTTCCTGAAATATTAACCCCAAATTAGCCCAAAAACCTTAATAGATTTCAAACTAGTCAAAAAAAAGGCTAACACATTGCTTAAATACTTGCTAAACTCTAAAATAACCTAAAATTCTTCTGTAAACTAAATTAGTGAAAAACGTTAGTATGTTGATAAAATAAAAACGAAACTATAGTTAGCTTAAAAAGCCTCAGTAGATAACCAATTAGCCAAACTCCAAAATTAGCATAAAAAAACTCATTAGATGCCAAATTAGCCAAAAAAAAGCTAGCACATTGCTTAAATATTAGCTAAACTCCAAATGGCTTAAAATTCCTCAGTAAACTAAATAATTCAAAACGTTAGCATGTTGCTAAAATAGAAGCTAATCTCTAAATTAACCTATAAAAACCTTAGTTGATGACAAATTAGAAAAAAAACTAGAGCATTGCTTAAATACTAGCTAAACCCCAAAATAGCTTAAAATTCCTCAGTGAACTAAATAATTCAAAACGTTAGCATGTTGCTAAAATAGAAGCTAATCTCTAAATTAACCTATAAAAACCTTAGTTGATGACAAATTAGAAAAAAAAACTAGAGCATTGCTTAAATACTAGCTAAACCCCAAAATAGCTTAAAATTCCTCAGTGAACTAAATTAGTCAAAAACGTTAGCATGTTGCTAAAATAGAAGCTAAGCTCTTAATTAGCCTATAAAAACCTCAGTAGATGACAAATTAACAACAAAAAAAAGCTAGCACATTGCTTAAATACTAGCTAAACTCCAAAATAGCTTAAAATTTCTAAGTGAACTAAATTATTCAAAATATTAGCCTGTTGCTGAAATAGGAGCTAAACTCTATTAGCATATAAAAACCTCAGTAGATAACAAATTAGCCAAAAACATTAGCATGTTGCTAAATCATTAGGTATTTAAAAAAAAAAATTGAAAATTACTATAAAAGGTTAAAACATAGCCCATGAATAGATTTAAAGGCTTGTTGCTAATCTAATTTAAATTTTGAAATTTGAAGACTTTCTCATTCATTTCCTATGTTGCATATTTTGTTCAATATTTTAAAAAAAGTTTATAAATACTAAAAATACAAGCCGTAATGTTCTGAACAAGCTGAACGCTTGATACCAAGATTTTTTAAATAGCTGAAAGTGTGATTGAGTTCATTCACACGGCTAAATTTAAATTTAAATAAACTGTTCTAAACAATCGAGTGAATGCGCTTGTGTGATTTTCAGGTACTGGGAAGCAGTGCTGGAGCTTCTGTGGCCGAGGTTCGAGCTGATTCTGGAGATGAACATCCACAGCATCAGAAACACGGACCCTCAGAAACTGGGAGTGCTGGACACCCGACCGCATTACGTAAGTCCGGTCACTCACACTGGATCATCGCATGCAAATAGGCGTGCATTAAGCCCGTCCTACCTGTTTTCTCAGATAACTCGTCGTTATGCAGAGTTTTCGTCGGCTATCGTCAGCATCAACCAAACATTCCCCAACGAGAGGACCAACGCTCTGCTCGGACAGTTGCAGGTAAAACACACATTTCTTAAGCTAAAATCAAAGTTTTGTTATTTTTAAACTTTCCTAAAACAATCATCAGGGATTATACAAGTGACTTTTTACATTTCCCATGCCCAATTTTCACTTTTTTATAAACATCTGTATTTATTTATTTATTTTAGGTTGAGGTAGAAAATTTTGTGCTAAAGATGGCTGCAGAATTTCCTTCCAGAAAAGACCAACTCATCTTCCTCATCAACAACTATGACATGATGCTGAGTGTCTTAATGGTGAGCACAGACGTTACTGCAGAAATGCACTTTATCAGGAAAAAGGAACAAAAATAAAAGATAAAAATCCTAGGCATCACAGATGCCATCTTATCTCCTAAATCAAAAATCTACAGCAAGTTTTTAATTTTTGAATTTTATCTTCATTCATTTTCTGGTTGTTGTGCTTTGGTTTGTCCAGGAGAGGGCAGCAGATGACAGCAAAGAGGTTGAGGGTTTCCAGCAGCTGCTCCTGGCCAGAACACAGGTATGAAGGAAGAAAAAAAAAAAAGGACACCAAAATCCCAACTATAAAAAACATCAGGCTTTACTGTCTTGCTTTTTTAACTTAAGTAAAGCTGCTACAGCAGGAGGACATTTGTGACACAGAGTGGGTTTTATTTTGAAAGGAACTTGTATGTGCTGCTGTCAAAAGTAAAAGAAGGTACAGCTGTTTTATAAATAGAAACATATAGACACTGTTGTAATTCAGTTATTGTAATATTTAAAAACGAAATTAATAAATGAATGCTTAGTTGGCAAAAAAGCATAAATATTGTGGATTTTTAAATGATAAAGTGAGACTTTGTGGCTCTTGTTGGGTTCTGGTCTGTAAGATAATAGACCAAATTACTCTTTTCCTTTAATGTATCATTTAATAATGTGTAAGTTGTATGTCACTGATCATTATTAATCTCCCTTTCTAGGAGTTTATTGAGGAGATCCTGTCTCCTCCTTTTGGTGGGATGATCGCTTTCGTGAAGGAGGCGGAGGCACTGATGGAAAAAGGGCAGCTGGACCGTCTGAAGAATGAAGAAGGTGAGGAAACGGAGAAAGACCTAATGGTCTTTCTGCACTTCTGTTTAATCAAGTGGCTTTTTTTAAGCTATAATAATTGGTGCTGGCCAGTTTTGCAGGATAATATTTTGTTGAGAGCTCATCTGATAAAAAACTAAATTTTAAGAATGCAGATATTTAAAATCTAATAAGAGTAGTTATTAAAAAATCTCCTCACATTCTGTATTTATAGATATACAATTAATAAATATTAGAAAAGTTTTCTTTTACACCAGACTGAACATTAGTTTTTATTTTTGTGGTACAAAGTTTAACATTTTAACATGGAAGTCAATGGGAAATTGACATTTGCCTCTAGTGGTCATTTGAAGAATTGCAATATTTGATATGCACATTCAGGAACAATATTAAATATTTCTGTATTTTATTCTTTTACATTTTACAATAAAAATATTTTGGTCAAAGCAAAAAAACTAATCAGAAAGGTAAATTAATTTGTGAAATTACGCAATGATTGCAGACTAACTTGGTGAACTATCATGCATTAGTTACTGTCTGTAAGGATTGAAGGGAGCATCGAAACACATATCTGACCGATTTAGCATAAAGGGGGAGTTTTGCTGTTAAAAGTCAACTAATAACAAATTCATACATGTAAATAGGAATCTTACAGCCCACAGTGGAATGTTTAGTCAATAACTAACTGAGTTATTGCTGAAGGTTACGGAGGCCACAGCATGGCTTGTGCAACGAGCATCTGCATTTTGTTCCTTGTGGGTGAGCAGCTATGCACTCGTGTACATAAATTTAGCAAGTTAGAGGCTGGATCCCATAGGGGTGCTTGTGTCAGAGATAATACGCCCAATATGAAAGTTTCCATTAAATACTGCATCTCTTTTTACACATTTTATCTTCTTAAAATGACATTTCACATTGATGTGCTCCCATTTTCACCTTTTTAATTTTTTTTGGCAATTTGGCAGAGGTAGAGAGGGTGGATGGTCTGCAGATAGGACATCCTGTAGGACAGGGGTGTCAAAATCAATCACACACAAGGGGCCAAAATCCAAAACACTCCTTAGGTTGCAGGCCGAACAGATAAACATTTATAGAACACTCTAAAACTACATTTTTAAAAAAGTAACTTTTTAACATAATTATGGACTAGATCTATGTGATAATGCTAATTGTGAATGCTGTAAGCTGAAGATGCTAATGATGATAGCTGAAGATGCTGAAACTGATAGCTAGAAAACACTGAAGCTGATAGCCAGCTAAAATATTAGCTAAATGCCAAAATAGCTAAGTTTAATGCTAATGTTTAATGCTAAAAACAAAACAAAAAAAGAAGGTTAGCCAAAACAGTTAGCATGTAGCTGAAATATTAGCTAAACTTCAAAATAGCCTAAAAAAAAAAAGCCTAAATTAGCCAAAATATCTAGCTATCATGTAGCTGAAATATTAAACACCAAAATAGCTTAAAAAATAAAAAAATAAACACAGGAATATGAATCATTTGATCTGTTTAAGAAAAATATCAAAGTTTAAGAGGAAAACAATCAGTTTCTCTGTTTTTGACGACACTTCTTCTTCTGCCCCTGTTAGAGGCAAATACTTATACTCAGATGCAGCGCCCCTAGTGGTTGTCTGAATAAAGCAACTGCTAAAAGACAACCGAAGCTTACTGGGAAAATAACAAATATATGAGCTTATTTATGCTAAAAAAAATAATAATAATAAAAATAAGTCGCCCCTGAGTATGAGTCGCTCCGCTGGCAAAACAATGAAAAAAATCTGTAACTTAAACTCCAGAAAATATGGTATTTGTTTTTCTAGTCTGAACTAATCACACTGATGGAAAACAATGTCTTTGTGAAGCTGCCATGACAAAGAACTAACTTGACTGAAAATGACGGTAATCTGAACGGTAAAAATGAGGCCAAAAGGGGGATGACCTCATTGACCAGAGAGGTTCAGAGAATGAGCGGTTTGGCGGTAAAAAGTCAAATCTGCGTAAATGTCAATGATTGATTATGTGGACATTTCGACTTATAAATATGAAATTAATCAAGAAAGTAAAAAAGGTTAACAATACATGT
>NC_050522.1:22463832-22472377 GCF_002922805.2 Oryzias melastigma | reverse complement strand
AAATATATCTTTTAAAAAACGGCCTTTAGTGGTCTTTACTTTGTGGTTGGTCTGTTAGAAGTTCCCCTTATTTATTGTTTTTAGGTTTTGGTTTATTCATTGTGTGCGTGCATTTCACATCCTCTTCTGTCCCTGATCATCAGCATTTGTCAGTTACTTTCACTTATGGGTTCAGTTTTGTTTTACAGGATAACAGTCCGCTCTAAGTCGCCCTCGGAGTTTTGTTTTTTCCTCGTTGGCTCTAAGACTGCAGACTCGTCACCTCATAACTTTCATTTCCTTTCTTGTTTCTCACCGCCTGCCCTTTTCTTTCCTGTCATCATATCTGGTCAGCCGTTTGTTGCTTTAACCGTGTGTGAAACCACACGGACAGCGCTCTGAGAAAGTCTGTCTGAACGTGTGTCTGCAGCTCGAATCACCCAGCTGGTCCGCGGCTTTTCCTCCACGTGGAAACAGTCGGTGGAGTCCATGAGTCAAGACGTCATGAGGTCCTTCACTAACTTCAAAAACGGAACCAGCATCATCCAGGTGAGGCTGCAGGCAGGTGTGTCACTAAAACTCATCAGGCTGTGATTCCTACCTGATTGTGTTGAGATCATCAACTCTATATGAGAACTGGACTAAACGTTCCAAATAGTTGTTTGGATCCTGGCCTAGGGGGCGCCACTGATCCCACCTAATCAGGCTCTGCTGCCTAACAGAATCTCGTTTTGTCTGCATTTCAAGAAAAACAAGTGTTTGTTAAAAAACTTTGGGGAAATTAAATTAAGTGTGCAACCACTTTCTTTAAACGTTCCTGGTGGGATTTAGTGTCGCTGATCTTCACTATTTAAACCATGTGTAAAAGGATGTTCAGAAGACATAAAATATGTGTGATAAAAAAATAAATAACCCTATTTGGATGAAAAAATAAGGAAAAAATGCAAAAAAAATATGTTTAGACTTCAAAAAAGTAATTTTAGTTCACTTTCAGAGACCAAATCATTGACAAATGATTGACATAATGAGGCAAAATCAGTCCAAATACTGTTAATTTGGAAGGTATTCACTTTTTTTGTTGAAATCTTCATCCAAAATATATAAAATGTATCTGTTTACATACAATCCCCAATTAAAACAATGTGATTTTTTTTTTAGTTGTTGGAAGTATATTTAAAAAAAATCTGGGATTAAAAGCAGTTTGAAGCAGGTATTCATTCATAAAGTCTCTGTAAATTGCTGCAGTTATATTTCCCTCTATCCCCTCAGCATGATGCTGCCACCACCGTGCTTCACTGTAGGGATGGCATTAGCCTAGTAATGGGCGGTGCCGGATTTTCTCCAACTGTAACTCTTGGCCTTCTCTCCAAGGAGGAGTTACATGTTTGATTGCAAAAAAAACAGAAGATCTGTGATGACCCTAGAGAATAAATTGTATTATTATAAATGAAAGCTAACATAAAAACACTATTAAACTGTTTAATTTGAGAAAACCGTCTAAAGTTTGACATCTCGCTCTTCATCTTCCCCCGCAGGGCGCTCTTACTCAGCTGATCCAGTACTACCACGGCTTCCACAAGGTCCTGAACCAGCCCACGTTCCGCAGCCTGGCCGTCCGCTCGGAGCTCATCAACCTGCACCACCTCATGGTGGAGGTCAAGAAGCACAAACCCAACTTTTAACGCTTCTTCTCCAAACAGGAAAACCTCGTCCACACTTTGAAGTTGCAATTGTTGTGTTTATTTGATGGTTTATAACTTTGTCTTGACTTGGGATCTGTGAGATTGCTCTATATCAGTGCTATTTGTATTTGAAAAAGGAAACAGCTTTACACCTGATATGAAGAGAACTGCTTAATCCTGCTTTCATTTTCAGTCTAAAAAGCATTAAATCGTTTTCCAGTGACCTCCCTTCTTCAAAAGATCTCAAGAAAACCATAAAATACATTTTTTTTGAGGCTGCTGCTCAATTTCATCTTAATTTAAAGAATTTTCTGACACAGCTGACACAGGCTGTTAATATTGAGCTTGTTTTGGTCTTATTTGTCTGTATCATTCCATCATGTTTGTATATTGCAACCGAGACATTCTCACGTGCACCAACAATCTGTGAAGTGTAACAATAAAAAAAACAGAAATGAAGGCGTCGTCATTAAATTTGAAAGCATTATCAAACAGCACAACACAATTTTTATTGGAACAAATCACAAGAAACACAACAAATAAACTGCAGCAAGACAGAAAACTTCCATTATGCAGATGAAACGTTACAGTTGGAGAGAATTTCTGCATTTTTCAAGGTGAACAAAATGTGAAAATGCCTGTTAGTTATCCCATAAGTATAACAATTTTGAATCCAAAAATCTAGATTTTTTTTTTTTTTGCTCTGACGATCATTTTCCTGTTTGATTGTTGTAGTTAAAACTGTAAAATCCTGTCCAAATTGGAAGCAAGAAAAGAAACAAGGAAATAATTAATTATAATTACATTTTATTTAGTTGATTCACAAAATAGAACAACACAACAATAAAAAGAAATAATTATGATATGTTAAAGTGCTTCCAGTTACCTCTGTAACTTATCAGTCATTAGTTATTGGAAAAAGTCAAATGTCCTTTACTTGCTGAATAAATGTTTTTATCATGGAGGTTATAAACATATTTATACACTTTAATTCTATGAAGAAATAACTTAATTTGATGAAAATAAGCAGTTAATAATTTTTTACTGAGAGGATCCCTTTCTGCCAGCTGGCAAAGTTTTGGCTCTTAACTGGGGTGACGAATATTACATTTAGTAATGTTAATAATTCAGGAAAAAAATCATATTCTAATTATGTCAATAAACTACGGAGCCTTTAAAGGAACGTAAGTGGGAAAAAAATTGAAGTAATTTTTTTTTTTTTTTTTAATTGAAGTGAAAAACTTTTGTTTTTCCTCTGGTTAGTAACTGGTGCGCACCTGTGATGAAGTATTAGGGCCACCAAAAAAAAAAGAATATTACTAGTTTTTTTCTCGTAAATTTACTAATTTAAATCTCGTAAATGTATTACTTTTGTCCTTGTACGAGTAAAAAGTGTCAAATTTAGCCTATAACTTTTGAAGTCATAAATATACGACTTTAATCTCCAAATTTAACAGTTACGACTTTTTTCTTGTAAATTCAAAAGGTTTAGTCGTAAAAAAAAAAAAAAATTATAAATTGGCCCTAATATTCCGTTGTACGCACTTGATAGTAACTGAAAAAAAAGATTTTTTTACTTAAGTTTTTAGAAAGTAAAAATGTTTCTGCTTAGCAACCGGTGTGCACCAGATAGTAACTGATTTTTTTTTCTCTTTTTCTAAAAATTGATGTTAAAAAAAATCTGGTTACTAACTGGTGCACACCAGATAGTAAAGTTTCTATTTGGTGTGCACTAGATAAGTGATTTTTTTCTTATAAAAATTGAAGTAAAAAAAGAAAAAATCTGGTTACTAACTGGTGCACACTACCTTGTAACTTTACTATCTGCACAACAGATAGTAAAGTTATTATCTGGTGTGTAGATAGTAAAGTCACTATCTGGTGTGCACCAGTATTAGAGAATTTTTTTCTGAAGAAAAAAGAGAAAAATTCTGGTTACTAACCAGGACAAACCAGATAGTAACTTTATTATCTACACACCAGATAGTAAAGTTACTATCTGGTGCGCGCCAGATAGTAACTGAAAAATCTATCTTTTTTTTTTGAAAAACTGAAGTAAAATAAGAAAGAATTTCTGGTTATTAACTGGTGCACAACAGATAGTAAAGTTACTATCTGGTGTTCACCTGTAAGTAACCAGAAATCTTTTTTTTTATTCAACTTTTGGGAAAACTTACTTCAATTTTTTTGTTTTGTTTGTTTTTTAACTTCAACTTCTCTATAGGGGCTCCTTAAGGTTTGAAGTTGCTTTTTTAAATGTTTAGTTTGGTTGTTGGAGGATTATAACCTTTCAGAACCCAGGTGACATCCAGGTACATTAATACAACTTTTCTAAAGATTTTTTGCAAAACATTTTGGAACTGTTGACTTCAGGGGAAATTGGGAGTAAGCTTTCCATAAATTCTGGCCAAAAAAAAAAAAGGAAAACAGTATTTTTGCTTTTTCTTCAAGTCTAAAGCATTTCTGTATGTAGCCTCCTTCATCCAGGTTGATTCCATTAAAATATTTGGTGAAAAACAACTTCTTCATTGAAGACGTCTCATTCAAAGAGGCTTTCCCAATTCAGCAAAGTTAAAAAAGAAAAGTTACAGGAGTCACAAAATATGATCTACACAATAAACATTTTTTGAAGAGAGATTTAAAAAAAAAGAAAGAAATTGAAAATAAATGCATTACAAATTAACTTGTTTAAAATCTGCTTCAAAAAGACTTTTAAAGTAATAAGAACATAAAAACAAGTTTTACATATTCATTAGAAGAAACCTGTTTAATCACATTTTTTAAATTAACAATTTGCACTTCCTTTACTGTCTAGATTAAATCTAGCAGTTTTGGAAGATCATTTTTTGTTGCTTTTTTATAAGGGATTCATTCATGAATGTGTAAAAAAAACTGTCTTTTTCCACAATAAAATAATAAAATTTTCCGAAAATTATATTAGGATTTATAAATAATTTGCAAATGTTCTTTTATATCACTTACTAGAAAAATGGATGTACTCTTTTAGTGTTTTCATCATGTTCCCAAACTTATATAACTTACAATTTTATACCTCTTTTCACAACTAATTGTTTTGAAAATGCTTTATTATCTTCTGACGATTTTCTTTTCAATTAAATAGAAAGTTTTTGTGATTGAAAATGACAAAAATACTTCAATTTTTATTACATTTCTAGAAACACTTCTAAGTTTTCTCTAAATTGTGAGCAACTTTTGGAATTTCACACAACGTTATTTACACTTGCAGTTCTGGCGACAAGATGTTTGAAATAAATCTGATGCATAAATAGTGTCTTGGCAGAGACGAGCCTCAAACCAGATGAAGAATCATAACACTACAGAGGAGAAGAGTTGAGATGAAAACACTCGAGCAGCTGCTCTGAGCAGTCCCACCTAGAAGAAAAGAAAAAGAATTACAGGTGAAAACTTTAACATTTTTATTAATTGTGTTAAAAAGTCAAAGTTTTAAAAATTAGCATTCTGCTAGCTTTTTGGACTATTTTGGTATTTACTAAGATTTTATAGGCGATTTTGGAGTTTAGTTAATACTTTAGCTACATGCTAGCTGTTTTGGCTAATTTAGGCTTTTTTCAGTTTAAAACTATTTTAAAGTTTAGCTATTTTTTAAGCTACATGCTAGCTGTTTTTTGTAGTTTTTTAGGCTAATTTGGCATTTAGCTAATATTTAACTGGCTATCAGCTTCAGCATTTTCAGCTATTAGCTTTAGCATTTTTAGCTATTAATTTCAGCGTTTTCAGCTATCAGTTTGAGCATTTTTAGCTATTAATTTCACCATTTTCAGCTATCATAATTAGCATCTTCAGCGGACAAATTCCGCTAACAGCATTCACACTAACATTATCACAGGTAATGCTTTGTATCTAGTTCGTAAATATGTTAAAAAGTTACGGTTTTAAAGTTTTAAAAATGTAGTTTTAGAGTGTTCAATAAATGTTTATCCTGTTCGGCCCGCGACCTAAGATGTGTTTTTGATTTTGGCCCCTTGTGCTATGGTTCTGATTTCTCACCTGTTTGTGACGTTTTCAGCTTGTCGTGTTCTTTTTCTGTGGAGAGAAAAATGGCATTAAGGGTAAGAAAAGAACCACTGATTTTTAAATATCTGAATTTTTTTGTTCAATGTTTGTACATTGATTCAAACCTATTGATTTTGCAGATATTTCAACATTTCAAGGTGTTTTCTATCAAACTTGTGCCATTTAAAATAATCAAAAAGAAACTAATTTCTATTTCTAATAACAAATTCAGACTATATAAGGCTTAAATACATGAACTTGGCAGATTATCCACGTCAACAAACGTGGTCATGCAGGGTAAAAGCTGTCAAATGGGGCCACAAAGTACACAAAACAAAAATAAATTGACAATTAAAACTAAGTAATTTAAAAAATATCGCTTCAGGCGGGAATAAAGTATCTATCTACGACTAAAACAGCTGTGGTAAACAGGTTTGATTTGGGTTTATGAAAACACTTCATGCATAGAATACTGGAGAGGCACGCACAACCAAGCTCTCGAGGAGGCATCCAAAAGCAGCGTCTCAAGAGAGGCCACAGTTACTGGTTCCAAGAGTGGATCAACTTGACTAACCTCACCTAAAAAAAGGTATAATTCTCTCCAGGATACTCCAAAGTCCTCAACAACAGTTCAGAAACTCCAGGCGTCATCAAGAGCAATGAGTTGGCAAAGCAATGGATGATGACTTTTTTTTTCCAACTTAAAAGAGCGTTTATGACAAAGTATTGTGATGGTACGACACAAGGGAAAGTCCTCATGTTAGGTTGATCTAACTCCTCTGTTGTGTCAACTGAAGCAGGAAAATCCCCAAGTCATGAGTAAACAGAAGAAGGTTAATGCCAAAAACCCAAGCAGCCGGCTGCAGACAAAATGGCGCCCAGACATCATTAAAATTGACATCATGATCAGAATTGTAGCACCTTTTATTAAAACTTTCAATGTGAATAATCAGTTCAGTGTTCAACGTGAACAGGAAGTTTAGCAGGTTTTTTTTCAGCTACATGCTAGCTGTTTTGGCTAAGTTTTTTTCTTTTTCTTTGCTAATTAGGTATTTAGCTAATATTTTAGCTGGCTATCAGCTTTAGCATTTTTAGCTAATAGCTTTAGTGATTTCAGGTATCAGCTTCAGCGTTTTCAGCTATTAGCATCAGCATTTTTTGCTATCAGCTTCAGTATTTTTAGCTAATAGCCTTAGCATTTCCAGCCATCAGCTTCAGCATTTTCAGATATCAGCTTCAGCGTTTTCAGCTATTAGCATCAGCATTTTTTGCTATCAGCTTCAGTATTTTTAGATAATAGCATTAGCGTTTCCAGCCATCAGCTTCAGTGTTTTCAGCTATTAGCATCAGCGTTTTTAGTTATCAGCTTTAGCATTTTCAGCTATTAGCATCAGCATTTTTTCTATCAGCTTCAGCATTTTTTGCTATCAGCTTCAGTATTTTTAGCTAATAGCATTAGCGTTTCCAGCCATCAGCTTCGGCGTTTTCAGCTATTAGCATCAGCGTTTTTAGTTATCAGCTTTAGCATTTTCAGCTTTTAGCATCAGCATTTTTTCTATCAGCTTCAGCATTTTTTGCTATCAGCTTCAGCATTTTTAGCTATTAGCATTAGCATTTCCAGCCATCAGCTTCAGCGTTTTCAGCTATTTGCACCAGCGTTTTTAGCTATCAGCTTCAGCGTTTTCAGCTATTAGCATCAGCGTTTTTAGCTATCAGCTTCAGCATTTTTAGCTAATAGCATCAGCGTATTTAGCTATCAGCTTCAACATTTTTAGCTAATAGCATCAGCGTTTCCAGCCATCAGCTTCAGCGTTTTCAGCTATTAGCATCAGCATTTTTTGCTATCAGCTTCAGCGTTTTCAGCTATTAGCATCAGCTTTTAGCTATCAGCTTCAACATTTTTAGCTAATAGCATCAGCGTTTCCAGCCATCACCTTCAGCGTTTTCAGCTATTAGCATCAGCATTTTTTGCTATCAGCTTCAGCATTTTTAGCTTATAGCATTAGCATTTCCAGCCATCAGCTTCAGCATTTTCGGCTATCAATTTCAGCATCTTCAGCTATTAGCATCAGCATTTTTTGCTATCAGCTTCAGCATTTTTAGCTAATAGCATTAGCATTTCCAGCCATCAGCTTCAGCGTTTTCGGCTATCAATTTCAGCATCTTCAGCTATTAGCATTAGCATGTTCAGCAGCCAAATTCAGCTTACAGCATTCACACTAGCATTACCCCAGGCAATGCCATATATCTAGTTCATAATTATGATATAAAGTTACATTTTAACATATTTGTCATTTAGTTTTTAGTGTGTTCAATAAATGTTTATCCTGTTCGGCCCACGACCTAAGGTGTGTTTTGGATTTTGGCCCCTTGAGCGTTCGAGTTTGACACCTCTGGCTTATTGGAGGATTAAACCACTATCAATTTCAACGTCACAGCAAAATCAAAAATAATCAATTGCCTTCACATCAGGAGGTGAACAGGTTCCTTACCTTCAACGGAGAGCTTGATTGTGCTGACCGAGACCCCCTGTTCGTCTAAAACTTTGTATATTCCTTCATCTGAGTATTTCAGGTTCTTCAGCGTTAATTTGTCGCCCCAAAGACTTTGCTCCAAGCGCTCACTGGTTTGTTCATTTTCCCTCATCCACAGCAGAGACCACTCAGAGCTGTTCCTGCAAAATACAGTAAACGGTAAACTTAAAAACAATGAGGTGCAAAAACACAAAACTTTAGGGAGAAAAGTCAGTGTAGATCAGTGTACAATAGAGGTAAATAGAGTAAATGTACATATATATGTGCAAACATGATGTGTTTACTTTGAACATCTTCTGATGTCACATTATCCAG
>NC_050522.1:22447358-22462579 GCF_002922805.2 Oryzias melastigma | reverse complement strand
GTTTTCAGCTATTAGCATCAGCGTTTTTGGCTATCAGCTTCAGCGTTTTCAGCTATTAGCATCAGCATTTTTAGCTATCAGCTTTAGTGTTTTCAGCTATTAGCATCAGCGGTTTTAGCTATCAGCTTTAGCGTTTTCAGCTATTAGCATCAGCGTTTTTAGCTATCAGCTTCAGCATTTTTAGCTATTAGCATCAGCATTTTTAGCTATCAGCTTTAGCGTTTTCAGCTATTAGCATCAGCGTTTTTATCTATCAGTTTCAGCATTTTTAGCTAATAGCATTAGCATTTCCAACCATCAGCTTCAGCGTTTTCGGCTATCGATTTTAGCATCTTCAGCTATTAGCATTAGCATCTTCAGTGGCCAAATTCAGCTTATGGCATTCACACTAGCATTATCGCAGGCAATGCTATATATCTAGTTCATAATTATGATAAAATGTTACATTTTAACATTTTTGTCATTTAGTTTTTAGAGTGTTCAATAAATGTTTATCCTGTTCGGCCCACGACCTAAGGTGTGTTTGGATTTTGGCCCCTTGTGCGTTTAAGTTTGACACCTCTGGCTTATTGGAGGATTAAACCACTATCAATTTCAACGTCACAGCAAAATCAAAAATAATCAATCGCCTTCACATCAGGAGGTGAACAGGTTCCTTACCTTCAACGGAGAGCTTTATTGTGCTGACCGAGACCCCCTGTTCGTCTAAAACTTTGTATATTCCTTCATCTGAGTATTTCAGGTTCTTCAACGTTAATTTGTCGCCCCAAAGACTTTTCTCCAAGCGCTCACTGGTTTGTTCATTTTCCCTCATCCACAGCAGAGACCACTCAGAGCTGTTCCTGCAAAATACAGTAAGCGGTAAACTTAAAAAAAATGAGGTGCAGAAACACAAAACTTCAGGGAGAAAAGTCAGTGTAGAGATGTGTGCTCGTGTGTTTTCATCTTGCAAGACATCATTTGTACAACTTTTCAAATAAATTGACCCAAATATTTCTCAACTGGTGCTGGTTCTCTGTTAGACAGTGTGGCTCTGAGGTTCACAATGTTCCACTCCACCTCTACAATAGAGGTAAATAGAGTAAATGTACATATATACGTGCAAACATGATGTGTTTACATGGTTTTTGTTTTTAACATCTTCTGATGTCACACTATCCAGGTGAGGACTGGCTCATTCTGATGTCAGAGTAAGGCAGGAAAAAGCTACTCTCACCAAATTATTGGGTTCAAAATATAAATTTGAGAAGCCAAAATTGTTTTAAACTCTCAAAAGAAGAACAAAGAGAATTGACGCGCATAAAATCAAGAAGACAAATATTGGAGAGTGATATTATCTCCTGTGCTGCTCAAAACACACACAGAAACAGAGGCAGCTTTATTTGCTTTTTTACGTTAACTGAAGAGTGTGTCGCGGCAATGTTCATTTAAGGCACGCACGGTAAACTGGAGCTGGTCCAACCACTTCACAAAGTGACAGCTATAACTGGAAAATATGTCAATCGTTCTCTGAAGTCAAGCTAGCATCCTGGAAACCCAAACCATATTTCCCAGAAGCCCCGGGAACATTTACTTTATGTCAGTCAGACCAAAACAGCAAACAAACATTTTTAAATGTTCTGAAAGTTCTCAATGGATTTTCAACAAAGATCCACTCTAATCATCTTTTGATCTATTTTAAAAGTGATTTTTGAATTATGATTATGTCGTTTTTAGTCAACATTAGGACATAGTTCCTGCAGAGGGGCATTAGTTCATTACAGTTCATTCAGTACAAAAATTGCGAAGCAATATTAGAATTATCCGGCCGTACAGTAGATGGATCTATTTGTCTGCAAATGGATGCTTCAGAATGGAACGTACTTTCTATGACACAAAAACACTTTTATAAACCTGCATTTTTTCATTTGCTTCTGATTCACAACAATTTGAATAAAGAAATACTCTGAAATGCAATTATGAGCTTCATTTTTTAAAATATGTCCTCCATCATCAGAAAAATGTCACAAAAAACAATTTTTCATCAGAGTGGGTCATCAAAGACATATGATCTTTGTGCTAAAGAGAATAGTATGTTTACCTTTATTTAAACAATAGAAAACAAGAAAGACATTTTTTTTCTCGCTTATATTCTTTAAAAAAAATCAAATTAAATGTTTAAAACCATTTTTAAAAAAATGTTAGTGTAAAAGAATATACTTTTTTGTAACTCTTTCTTGACTAAAGAAAGAGTTCCAGTTCCAAATCAGGACACTGGTATATTTACCTTTATGTTGTGTCTGCAAAAAAGTAAAACATTTCTACCCCTACGTGGGAAACAAAAAGTATTTTTACAGATGTATGTTTTCTGAACTGCAGTTTCAGATAAAACCTGGACAAAGAAAACAGACGCACGGTCACAGAAGAAAGTGAAAGAAATGAACAATGGAGACGGTTTCCTTCCTGCATGGCTGCAGGTGAATAATTGAATCTTTTTTTTTTTAGCGTTGATGTTTGATGAGTAAATTTTACATCTTCGTCACTGTTTACTGTACAGCTTAAAATATACAAACACATTTTGTTCTGCAACAGTGACAGTAATTGAGCGGAACAGTTTTAGATCACGCTATGCCTTTAACAAGTATGAGCTAAAAGGGGATGGGAAAAGAGAGAAAACAAAAAGGACAGTGAAATGTATGGACATGCTAGCAAACAAGTGAAATAATTTCAATTTAACTTGTTTTTTTTTCAAGTAATTTGGGTATTTGTGCATTAAAATCCCACAAATGGAGTTGACGTCCTGTCACTGTGCAGGTTTTTGTTTGCAGAGCCATTTACATCACGGCTGTGAAACTTCCTCACAATTTAAAAACAATCCTCGGGGAAGTACGTCATAACCCTGACCCTCACCTTAACAATAACACAATAACACAAGCACCACTTGAGGGAAACCAGTGCAAAAAGTACCTACAATTGACAGATTTTTTTCTTTGGACATGAACTGTTCACATTTCACCCCTCAAATCAGAAGTACAGAAGTCAAGAATTTAGCCAAAAGACTCCTACAGTTATCACTGGATAAGATAAGAAAACCTTTAATTGTCTCACAGTGGGGAAATTGCATTCCATATGTTGTTATATTTCATAGTTTTAATTTTTAAATGTATTTTTCTCTTTCAATCATATTTTTCATTTATTGCTTACTTAAAACTGTCATTTGTTGTCTGTATTATTTTTTTTTTTGCTGGAATTCATTGAGGACAGCAAAGATACCCAATGTAGACATGATCTATATAAACGCTTGAACTTGGACTCTCTTTTTGGGCAATTTCTTTAGTTGAAAAAAATGATAAATATTGCAAAAATGTATTTTCAACATAAATGATCCTACAAAAATTAAATAAGGTAAAAGTCAACTCAGATGGAAACTGTGTTTTTAACATATTCTTGTGGCATTTTTATGATAATTTAGGACACATAAAAAGAGAATTAAGCTCAAAATTACACATCTGAGAACTTTTTAATTCAAATTGTTTTGAATTTGAAGCAGAAGAAAAAATGCCATTTAAAGAAAATCTTATTTGTGACGTAAAAAATACAATAGGTGGGCTGCAAGTTTCCTGCTCTGCTCCATTGTGATGGTATAGACGACTAAATCGATGTACGTCTTAGATTTCCTCAAAGCTATACAGCTGGATAGCTCTGATATTGCTCAACCGTTTTTGTTTCACCAGTAATGTTAGCTGGGGGGTGTGAGGGGCTGTAAGCTAGCGGAAGGGTGTGTAGATAGAGAGGGAGGGGACGCCACGGGTCCCTCCCACAATTTAGAGATGAAATTCTACTAAATTACTGCTTTAAATTCACAAATCACACTGTCAACATTATTATGAGGTGGCATACTTGCTCCAAGACTAAGGACCTTCTGACCCCTCCATGCTCACAGGTGCGGCCAATCAGGCACTCGATGAGCAACTCAGATTGACCTTCTTCTTCTTCTACTGTTTATATAATTAAGAAATAATGCTTACTTGCTCAGGTAGACCAGAGTCATTGAATATGGCGTCCGCAGATCTATGACAAAGTCTTCACCTGGACGATGAGACTGCCAGGATTTGTTATCTGAGAAGTCGAAAAAAACAAAACTTCACATGTATAAAAATCTGTAAACACAAAAGAGGGAATTCTGTAAATTAAAGGTAAATAATTTGGGTAAAAAGCAAACATATTAGGCAAGATATTTAAATACTGTATCTGTAAAGACCAAAAGAAAAAGGACAGAAATAAAAACAGAAACAATTAGGGACGTAGGAGGAAAAAAATCAATTCTTAGAAATATCGCGATAATTCGATTGATAATACTTGTATTGATTTAAAATGCTGATTTTAGGTCAATTATTTATGAGTGTCCTTCAGCGTCCTAATTTTGTTTTCCACCTACATCCCCGACCACTAGTTGGGAAAACTGAGCCTCTTTGAGCAGTTCAACACCATTGACGAAAACCGTTTGTCGTGGAAATCAGACCATGTTGACAGTTTACCTTTAAAAACAAATATTTCTTAATTTACTAAAAGAAAAGCACTATAAATTTTGGGGGTTAAAACCAACTTGCATATGAGAAAGAGTTGCAGCGCTTACGTTTTTTCCCCCAAATCTTAGCCTACTCTTAAAAAAAAGAAGCGAAAAATCGTGATACACATTTTATCGGGAGACGCATATCGTATCGCCAGACTCTTTCCAATACACAACTCTAGAAACAAGTGAAAAAAATAAGAAAATTAATATTTTTCTAAGGATAGAAATGAGTTATAAGACTTTAAGGAGATTGGTATATATATACACACTATATATACTATATATGTACACTATATATAGTATATATATGTACTATATATAGAGTACATATATATATATATACATATATATATGTACACTATATATAATATATATATATATATATATATACACACACTATATATAGTATATATATAGTGTGTATATATATTTACTATATATATATATATATACACACTATATATATGTACTCTATATATAATATATATACACACTATATATAATATATATATATATATATATATACTATATATAGTGTACATATATACTAAATATATGTACACTATATATAGTATATATACATACACACTATATATAGTATATATATGTGTGTGTACTGTGGATTGAAATTTAAAATAGATTTTTTTTTTTTTTTTAAAGAAAGAATCCCTTCAAAGTCCGCACTAACCTGTTACAGACAGTTTGACGCTCTGAAGGAAGACCCGGGTTCTTTTGGACTGCACAGCCTCCACCACCATGAAGCTCTCGTATTTCCCTGTGTCCCTTATCTGGACGTCTTTGATTACCAGAGAACAATCCCCGGACCCCAGCTTCTCTTCAAGCACTTGAAGTCGGCCCCCAAATTCCTTGGCCTGCCACTTCTCTTCGCCCCGCTGTTCGAACACGGTGTTAGGTGGGGCCACCCACTGGATATGATGGGCGGAGATGCTTGCTTCATCTAACTGGGACTTCCAGCAGCAGGGAAGGACAACTTCGCTGCCCACCGTGGACACCACAGTCACAGGGTAGACGGCGGAGGGCCGAGCAAATGAGCCTGGAAGAAAAAGAAAAATGTAGTTTATTTTCTATTAAGGTTCTTCTGCTGAAAAATTTTGATTGTCTTAACTAGTGGCTTATAAAACATTGGCAGTGATAACCTTTGACCTTATAAAACTGTACTTGAAATATCAATTATATCAATGGATAAATGTCAGATATTAAAAATTAAGTACCATCAACTTAAAAAAACACCCATTACTTGGTGTTAATGCAAAATCTGATTTAAATATGACTTTTCGTGAGTAAAATTAACTTTAAAACCAAGAACTACTATTAATTAAGTAACAATTTGACATTTTACAAATAATATAATCATTAAAAATGAGCTCTTAAATCTAGTGTAAATCAGTAGGATACTCACAAACGAAGCAGCCAGTCAGCAACCACATAATGTGTAAAGAGAACCTGCCAAACACAAGAAAACACTCATTAAATAGAGTCAGAGATATTATTAGTATCTAATTTATAAAGGAGTTAACTTGGCTATATATTAGTATTTATAATGTACTTTCACTCACAAATACTTGCTTTTAAAAGTGGACAAAAATGAACCCAACTATAATTCTATTGTCGTTATATATATATAATATATAGGCGCGTTGGAGTTAAGTTTCGTTTTCAGCAGCTCTGTTTAGTAAACGAAACTGTAGTGCCTCCTGTCATTCAATAGTGGAACAGCACGCGAACGTTTTCCCAGCAGCTTTGCGGGAAAGTCATGCATTCACGAAAGCTATTTTTCTGCAATAAACACACATATACAAAAGTAAAACGTATCTTTTAAATAAAGCATTGAAAGACAAAACCATGCAGCACATAATGCAACACACAGGAAATATTTTGTTTGGGAAAAAGGCGTAAAAAAAAAAAAGTTGGTGGTTTCAAAGTAAAAGCTCGTTTCTTACCAAAGCCGCATTTTGTCCGGTTCTGTTGGTCTGCTGGTTGGATGCTTAGTTCTGCCTCCTTCCCTCCTGCCCTCCGCTGTGTAGCTGACTGACTGTGTTGTTGACAGCGTCAGCGAGCAAGTTTTACTCCTCAATCAAACTCAGTTTCATTTCCCCGGAATTACCAAAATAAAAGCAGGGCGTTGTTCAGGTCTTAAAGTGACATTGTTTATTTTTCCTTCCTTCTTCAATGTAATACTTTCCCAAAATCTTAATATTTGATAATAATAACAATGATAATAATTTTACTATTATTATCATTATTGAATATGCTTTGGAACAACAATAATGGCAACATGGAGAACAGGAAACAATCTTGATGAAGTTTGCAGTTCAACTCAAATGTTTTAAAAAGTGCAGTGAAGGAAACGTGATTAAAAAAACAAATCCAGGCGTTTCTTCTGAAGGCGGTGGTTTTTGGTGCCTTTCTGGTTTTGTGCTTCCGGTTTGACCGCAGAAACGAAACCTAAGAATGAAGCAGACTGGGGGATGTGGGAGATGTCCTTGTTTTGCGCAAAAAACATATTTTCCAACCCTCTCATTGACATGACACCAACAGTCAGTACAGTCACTTCAGTGCAAACTTGTGAGGAGACCACTCCAGACCTCATCATGTCTCATCTGCTTTGGGTTGTTTTTCTCCTGTGTAAGCTCTTTTTTTATTTTTTATTTTTTTACTTTAGTGTATTTAAAGATGCAAACAAACATTTGTGAAGAATTAAATTCATTTTTTCCTGTATTGCCCAGTTTAATTTTGGTGTCTGATATCTTGTCCACTCTTCAGATGCTGCAGGATGCTACCCTTCATCCTCCTCCTCACCTGGTCCCAGCTCCCTCCTCGTGATCCAGAAAGGCCAGAATGTTTCTCTGAGCTGCAATCTGTCCTCCAGCGTAGAGATTACCTGGTACCTGCTGCGCTCCGAGCAGCTGCTGCCTCTGCTCACTCAGAGACCCAGTAAAGTCTCAGGTGGAGACACAGCAGACGTCCACTCTGGAAACACCCGCTTAGGCTGGGCAGGAGCCGTGGAGAGCGGCCAGGTCAGCCTGGAGATCAAGGAGGTGGAGGAGGAGGATGCTGGGCTGTATTTCTGTGCCGGGCAGCTTGAAGCAAGCAAGCATGTAAATGGAGGAATCCAGCTCACAGTGAGTGGTATGTGTCATTTGTTCCTAAAGCTGAGTGATTGAAAATACTTGCAAGCGTCAATTTAGGAACTTAGTTAAAAAAAAAAAAACTCGAACTTTTGTCCGAAAGGTTAAAAACATAAAATACTGTATTACCTTTAAAAAAATTCATACAAAAACATGATAACAGGATAAACGTTTATTGAACATTCTGAAACTACATTTTTAAAACTTAAAACTGTAACTTTTTAACATATTTATGAACTATATATATATCATTACCTGTGATAATGCTAGTGTGAATGCTGTAAGTGGACTGTGGCTACTGAGGATGCTAGTTCTGATAGCTGAAGATGCTGAAGTTAGCTTGGTAAAATATGAGCTAAATGCCAAATTAGTCTAAAAATCTATAAAAACAACTTATTTTAGCCAAAACAGCTCTCATGTAACTGAAAATTAGCTAAATAGTCTAAAAACCTAAAGAAAACAGCCTACACAGCCAAAACAGCTGGCGTGTAAATATTAGCCTAACTCCAAAACAGCCTTAAAAAAGCCTAAATTACTTAAAAAGCTAGTATGTAGCTGATATATTAGCTAAACTCAAAAATAGCCTAAAAAAAGCCTAAATTACCCAAAAAGCTAGCATGTAGCTGAGATGTTAGCTAAACTCCAAAATAGCTTAAAAATCTTAGTAAATGCCAAAAATAGTCAAAAAATATAGCAGAATGCCAATTTCTAAAACTTTAAAAGTGTAACTTTTTAACATAATTATGAATAATGAAAAGACAGGAATATTATTCCAGAATAAATCAACTTAAATCTTAAATACATTTTTATTTTATCAGACTGGTTTCTTGAACATAAAAGTGAGTTCACTTGACTCAAATGATCTCTACAGTCACCAGATCTCCACCCAATAGATCACCTTTGGGATGTGGTGGACTCGCCGTCATGGATGTTCAGTCCACAAATCTGCAGCAACTGTTTTAATCTGAAGGAAAATATTACTTCAAAAACAACTGATGTTCTTCGAGTTTAAAACACTTTTATTGATGACTTATTTCTCTTGTTTGTTGTGTTGCTTGTTTTGAGGAATCAATGGAAAGAAGCAAATCAGGGACAAGGGCCAGCCGCGTTGGACTCTGGGAGTTTGGGTTCTCACAGCTTTACTATTCCTCTGTTTTGTAGTCCTGGTTGGATTTTTCCTGAGGTCAGGTAATTCCACTTTTTAAGTTATTTTTATTAATTTAGGTTGAAGAGAATCAACACGTTGTTAACCTGTACAACATATGGAAGAATTTGGTGAATTTTTTAAAAGAGCGCCACCCGAAGGACAACTTATATATGAAAAAAAACAGTCTTTCAACTACTTTTTGATTATTGCCGCCAAGTAACCAAACTATGTTAAAACTCAAAAACTGATGTTATTTTATTCCGAAATTTTTCTGATAGCTAATACATATTTCAAATATGTACTCTCAATGTTAGCAGACTTTTATTAATGGAATGTGCATGTTTGTTAGGCAAAATAACTTAATATTTTAAAGGAAAATACTTTATTTAACGCTTTATTTTCATAACATAAACACTAGTCAACACAAGTTCAGAGATTGAAAAAAAGAGACTCCGAAAGGCACCCCAGAGAATAATAAAGATTCATCATCTTTAAGACGAGATTTTGTGCAAAATACATTTTTGAAACAACAGAAAATTATCTAAATAATACAAAGCAAACATTTAAAGTGTAAAGAAACAATGAATGTAATCAAGTTTCACTTCTGATCACCAAATAATAGCATTTTTTACTTGTTTATCTCCACTTGTCAATTATTTGCAGTCATTTTTGAGTAAATGTGAAAAATTTCATAATCTACATCCCCAAGTAATAGTAGTTTCTTCAGCAGAACTGCACTCTGTGGATAGATGCTAATATTTAAAAAGAATTTAAGCTAAAGCTTGAAAGGGTTGGAAGACTGCTTACAACTTTAAAGATTTTCCCCTCTTCTAACTACCACATCTGGATTTAGAGGTCACAATGAGATGTTTCGTTCAAATGCTTAAGAAGCACCAGAGCGACAGGAACTTTTGTACTTTGACTCATGCCTTTTTCAGCAACAGCCCGTATGGACGGAGAGATTCCTGCACGATGGCTTTTGTCTTGACTTCAGTGCTGTTTTCGGGGATGTACACCAACCACAGACCATCCCTGTTGCACGACTTCCTGCTCTGTGGGTTGATTCGGTTCTGAAGAACCACTTTGTAGCGCTTACCGTCCACCTTAGACGTGAACAGCTTGCAGTATCGCTCAGCCAGCTGGATGTCAGGCGTGGAGTACACCCCCCTGCCACTTGTCTTCTCTCTGATCATGGACGCGGCGCAGGCTTCCAGGAACTGTGGGGAGTCGTCAGGATTCCCGTCACGGGTCAAGATGATGCCGAGCGAGCCGTCCATGTTGTGTCCGTGGTAGGAAACGGGCCAGGCATCCTTCCCCGTTCCGAGCCACTGGTCCCCTCCATCGTACTGCTGTGAAACTCGCAGGGCAGCGCGATCCCAACCACAGGGACGGATGTACACTTCATTCCCACGCAGGAATTTCTGATTCCCATCCTGTCAAATGGGAAAAATGAAAATTTGTCAATCAATCAATTTATATGTAAAACACCTTTCATCAACTTGCGTAGAACACAAGGTGCTTGAAATAAAACACAAAATCATAGGTTAGAGCAGGGGGTCAAACTCAATCCCAAAATGGGCCAAAATCCAAAACACACCTTAGGTCGCGGGCCGAACAGGATAAACATTTATTAAACTCTAAAACTACATTTATAAAACTTTAAACAGTGACTTTCTAACATAATTATGAACTAGATATATAACATTACCATCGATAATTCTAGTGTGAATGCTGTAAGCTGAATTTGGCCGCTAAAGATGCTAGTGCTGATAGCTGAAGATCCTGAAATCGATAGCTAAAAACACTGAAGCTGACAGCTAAAAACGCTGATAGCCAGGAAAAAATATTAGCTAAATGCCAAATTAGCCTAAAAAACTAAAATAAAAACAACTTGCATGCAGCTGAGAAATAGCTAAACTTCAAAATAGCTTAAAAAACAAAATTAGCCAAAGAAAAGCTAGCACACATATTAGCTTAACTCCAAATCAGCCTAAAACAATTTGAAAAGCCTAAATTAGCCAAAACAACTGGCGTGTAAATATAAGCCTAACAGCCTGAAAACTTTTTAAAAAGCCTAAATTAGCCAAAAGAGCTAGCATGTAGCTGAAATATTAGCTAAACTCCAAAATAGCCTAAAAACCCTCATAAATGCTAAAATAGTCCAAATGCTGTCAAGTTCCACAAGACAATATCAGAAACAATATTTTCCTTTTTTTTTTTTTTTTTTTTTAAATTGTGACTTAAAAAAAACTTTATCTGAATATTTAAACACCTTTCACATCTATATAGCTCTGCGTTGTGTGCGAAACTGCGTCTGGAACCGCAAAGCATCTAAATCCGTGGTAAATATAAGTATACACTATTTACTATATGCAACTCGCTACGCCCCCCTTCTGTCCTATTTCTTTTCAAAATGGTGGCTTTTCTGTTGGTTTTATCCCCATAGCAACCATTTAAGTTTTTGGTCACATGGGGCTGACGAACACATCTATGTAATTTTTAAAAGAATCGGCAAAAGTACATTTCTGGATTTCCTTGGCAACGGAAATCTTTGGTTAACCACGTCCACATTTATGGTATGTTTGTTCAGTTTGAGCCAACAATTTATGTATGAAATGTTTCAAAACTTTCAAAATCTAAAAACTGTATTCAAATCGGCCTCTGAGTAGAGGCTAGAAGCGTTGGTGCGAAGCAACCCCGCCCCCTCTTCCTGTCCCCGCTGGTAAAATCTTGGACCGGGGAGCTTGTGGGCCACCTAGCATAAGCTTTACATCATAAATATGGCCAGTTTTTCTTGTCTGCTCCTGAATCACAACAAATAATATATATTATATGAAATTATATTAATAATATAAGAAAATATTGATATAGTAACACTCAGAAATGCATTTTTGAGGCTAATTTTCTTAATATATGTCCTCCATAATCAGTAAAAGGCCACAAGACGATATCAAAAACCCCAAAAAACGTGTTTTTAATTAGAAAGAGTGTTTAAGACAGGGGTGATATTGGTTATTTTCCTTGTACTAGTCTCAGCTGAGCATAACAATAGTCGAGTCTACAGTGATTAAAGCATGGATTGAGCAGGGGTCTCACTTCCAGGGCTTTAGGGTTGCTGGTTTTTAAGGAATTCTGCCTCCTCTGCTAATGATTACCTGGATCAGGTGTGTTTAGCCAGTAAGGAGCTTTAATGACAGGTTAGCTAGCAAACATGTAGGAAGCCGGCCCTCGAGGTCTAAAGTTTGAGCCCTGTTTCTCCTTGTTTACACTCCTAATTCTTGCTTAAATCACATTTGTTTACTCAAAGCCGATTCATTTTGATGACACCTTGTTCATACATTGTGTAACCATTTTCTGCTCTGGAACAGGTCTTGTTCTGACCTGCTTTGCTTTACATGGGTGTGACACAGGGCCATAAAGTGCAAACAAGATCAATCTGAGAATTTAAAAAACAAAGATTTGCGTCTGCTTACCTTCACATTGGTAAAATCATAGTCAAACTCTCGATGGAAGAATTTCTGGAGATTTATTTTGACGATGGGCTTCAGGCTGGATTCAGGTGCCTGACACAAGGCCGGGGGGGAGCTGTACATGTCTGCGTCATCCTGCAGGGATAGAGTTCCTATGCTTTCATACTCCAGTTCTTTAAATCCCTCCTGTTTGTAGAACTCCCTGAGAGCCACAATATTGACCAAGTCCTGGGGTGTCAGCTGGGGTGTCGGCTGGGTGTCTTCGGTTGTCGGCTGCATTTGACAGCCAGTGAGAGCCTCCAGAGCCTCCAGACAAACCTTTGGGTCCGGCATGTTGAGGCAGGCGGTTCAGCTCCTTCCAGAAGAAGTGAAAATGCTGTTTTTGCTCTGTTTTTTTCAGCAGTTTTGAGTTGTTTTCTTCAAGGAAAGAAATGAAAAGTAGAGCTGAAGGGTAGTCCGCCTCCTCACAGCACTTTCACTTTTGGTTTCTTTCATTAACTATTTCCTCTCAGGGGACATTTCTGCAAAAACAGAATCTTACGGAAGTGAAAACATTTTCTTATGTTCTGTCTTGCAAGAAAAACTTATCAAGGAATCAAAAATAATCTTGGTTTAAGAAAATAACATTTTTTTCTTAAAATAATATAAGTTTTCTTAACTCATTGGCAGATTTTTTTTAGCTTTTATTTATAGAATTATGTTCAAATTTTAACATATTTGGGGATGTTTTTGCAACCCATGACAATCATGGATTATTTATTTATTTTTACATTACTTACCTTACGTGCTTTTTTATTTAATTACATACTTCATCATTTAATTATTTACTTGTTTTCTTTCATTACTTACTTTACTTGCTAATTATTTTTACTTACTTACTTGATCATTTATTTATTTACTTATTTTTTTACATTATTTACGTTACTTGCTTATTTGTTTGTTCATTTATTTATTTATGTACTCACTTACTTAATCATTTATTTATTTACTTATTTTCCTACGTTATTTATATCACTTGCTTATATATTTACTCGCTTGCTTACTTGGTCATTTATTTATTTATTATTTAATTAATTAATTAATTAATTAATTAATTAATTAATTAATTAATTAATTAACTTAATCATTTTTTGAATGTACTTTCTTGCATTATTTACTTTACTTGCTTATTTATTTACTTACGTAATCATTTATTTATTGACCTATTTTCATACATTACTTTCTTTACTTGCTTATTTATTTATTTACCTACGTACTTAATTATTTATTTTTTTATTATCTTACATTATTTACTCTACTTGCCTATTTATTTATTTACTTACTTACCTAATAATTGAACTTGCTTATTTATTTACACACATACTTTATTATTTCATTTTTTACTTATTTTCTTACATTATTTACTTTAATTATTTATTTATTTTTTTACTTACTTGATCCTGTATTTTTGTACTTATTTTATTACATTACTTACATTACTTATTTATTTGTTTAAAATATTTTCTCTTATTTACAGTGTTTTGTTGAAAGTGATTGGACTGAGTTCTGCTTTGCCGCTTTGGCATTCTGGAATGAAAGCAAATTTTCTTCAAAGTGAGGAGAAAAACATTTAAAAGCCACAAGTGTCAGAGCACTGTTGTTATTAATAATTTTTAAGTGTTTTTTTGTGTTATTTATTGTTTATCTATTCTTTTTTAATGTAATGGTAGCTATGTAATTTCCCCTTTGTGTGATCAATCAAGTTCCTCTCTATTCTATTCTGCTCCTTCTTAGTCTATAAAACCAATTTTTACAAGTTTTAAGAACAATTTTAAAGTTTAAATTTTGTAGTGTGTGTCTCCAATTATTGATCAACTCATTTTGCTCATTTAGTGTGAAGTTCATTACAGAATTCACAACTTTCCTGAAATACGATAGAAGTCAGAAAAACAACAGTTTAGCTGCTCGAGTTAAATTTGAAGCATTTAAAAGTCGTATCGTCATTTATCTGACCTTTTCTATCTTTTCAGGTAAACCTGCTTGCTGCTGTGATTTACTGAAATGGAATGACACCCTGCCGGTAACAAAGGTCAGAACTGACAGATCTGACTCACCCGCTGAAGTCTTGTTGTGTTAACTTTTATTCTGCTCACAAAAGTTTCCTTGCTTGAAAATGATTGACTGGTAACCAGATGTTATTTTGTTCCTGTAGGAGGAGTCTCTGCATTATTCCAGCCTGAAGCATGTAGGAAAACCTCACCACGCTGACAGGGAGGAGCTTGTGACGTATTCTACTGTGAACCATAAGATCAACGGATCGCCAAACCGCCAATAAATTGCTACTTTTTTTAATCTCCACCACAGAAAGTAAATTCTAAACAGTTTGGTATATAGTTGGTTACATTTACTGACCTAACAAGAAAAATAAGTTTACTTTTGAGTCCTGTTTTTATATTTTTTCATTAAATAATATATCATGAAAACATTTTTATTAAAGATTGTTTGCAGAAAATTGTAGTTTCTTATAAATGTAAAACAAAGACATCTATACGAGTTTAAATTCACATTTTAGACTTCAAATGACATATAGTTATATGATTAGAAACTTTTATTTTGTCTTCCTATTAAAATTACATGTTTTATTGAAATTAAATTAAAATGAAATTACTGATATGTTGTAAAAAATAAGATTTTTGTTCAATGAAAGCATGAAAAATGATCCGAATAATTTTGTGTTTGTTTTGTTGCCAATGGTGAAATACATAGTGAAGAGTGTGAGGCTTTTATTTTCTTAACACCATTATTTTGTATCTCAGAGTGGGTTTAGTTAACGTCTAACATCTAACATGTGTGTTTAGATCGATCGAGCGTTAGCACTAGCCGTCCTATGGGAAATCCCATTATTCGTTAGCATCAAGCTAGCA
>NC_050522.1:22446945-22447022 GCF_002922805.2 Oryzias melastigma | reverse complement strand
TACTAACTTAATCATTTATTTATTTACTTATTTTGATACATTACTTTTTTTACTTGCCTATTTATTTATATACTTAC
>NC_050522.1:22434548-22446924 GCF_002922805.2 Oryzias melastigma | reverse complement strand
TATACTTACTTACCTAATAATTTATTTAATTATTTTCTTACATTAACTATTTTACTTTATTATTTATTTATTTACTTACTTAATCCTGTATTTATTTACTTATTTTCTTACATTATTTATTTTACTTTATAATTACTTATTTACACTCATACTCTATTATTTATTTATTTACCTACTTACCAAATCATTTATTCACTAATTTTCTTACATTACTTATTTTATTTGCTTATTTATTTACACTCATGCTTTATTATTTATTTATTTACTTATTTTCTTTCATGATCTACTTTACTTGCTTATTTATTTATTTACTAACTTAACCCCGTATTTATTTACTTATTTTATTACATTACTTACTTTATGTGGCCGTTTATTTATCTAAAATATTTTCTCTTATTTACCGTGTTCTCTGAAAGTGTTTGAATTGAGTTTTGCTTTGCCGCTTTGGCAATCTGGAATGAACATTTAAAAGCCACAAATGCCACAAGTGTTTTTTGTGTTATTTATTGTTTATCTACTCTTTTTTAATGTATAGAGCTATGTTGTAATTTCCCCTTTGTGTGATCAATCAAGTTCCTCTCTATTCTATTCTGCTCTTTCTTAGTCTATAAAACCCATTTTTACAAGTTTTAAGAACAATTTTAAATGTGTGTCTCCACATTTAATCTGACCAATTATCACCATGTAAAATAAAGATTTTAACTCCCAAACACAGATTTATAAAAGCATTTGATTAGCAACTTTTCAATTATTGATCAACTCATTTTGCTCATTTAGTGTGAAGTTCATTACAGAATTCACAACTTTCCTGAAATACAATAGAAGTCAGAAAAACAACAGTTTAGCTGCTCGAGTTAAATTTGAAGCATTTAAAAGTGGTAGCGTCTTTTATCTGACCTTTTCTATCTTTTCAGGTAAACCTGCTTGCTGCTGTGATTTACTGAAATGGAATGACAGGCTGCCAGTAACAAAGGTCAGAACTGACAGATCTGACTCACCTGCTGAAGTCTTGTTGTGTTAACTTTTATTCTGTTCACAAAAGTTTCCTTGCTTGAAGATGATTGACTGGTAACCAGATGTTATTTTGTTCCTGTAGGAGGAATCTCTGCATTATTCCAGCCTTAAGCATGTAGGAAAACCTCACCACGCTGACAGGGAGGAGCTTGTGACGTATTCTACTGTGAACCATAAGATCAACGGATCGCCAAACCGCCAATAAATTGCTACTTTTTTTAATCTCCACCACAGAAAGTAAATTCTAAACATTTTGGTATATAGTTGGTTAAATTTACTGACCTAACAAGAAAAATAAGTTTACTTTTGAGTCCTGTTTTTATATTTTTTCAATAAATAATATATCATGAAAACATTTTTATTAAAGATTGTTTGCAGAAAATTGTAGTTTCTTATAAATGTAAAACAAAGACATCTATACGAGTTTAAATTCACATTTTAGACTTCAAATGACATATAGTTATATGATTAGAAGCTTTTATTTTGTCTTCCTATTAAAATTACATGTTTTATTGAAATTAAATTAAAATGAAATTACTGATATGTTGTAAAAAATAAGATTTTTGTTCAATGAAAGCATGAAAAATGATCTGAATAATTTTGTGTTTGTTTTGTTGCCAATGGTGAAATACATAGTAAAGAGTGTGAGGCTTTTATTTTCTTAACACCATTATTTTGTATCTCAGAGTGGGTTTAGTTAACATCTAACATACATGTATGTTTAGATCGATCGAGCGTTAGCACTAGCCGTCCTATGGGAAATCCCATTATGCGTTAGCATCAAGCTAGCAGACTTTAGCATTTTCCGTTAGATCAATCTCAACTTTTATAATTTGATTATTGATCTATTAAGCTTAAATCAATTCAGATCAATTTAATCAACCCAGCTCTAATGCATTCAATTCAGACAGGTGCTTTTCGGGATTTGTAAAAAGTGCTTTTTATCAATGTCATAAATACATAAATTGTGCTTTTTTTTTTATTTATTTATTTTTTTTAACCATGATCACAGCTGCTTAACAGAAGAATGTAAATGTTAATAATGTTGACACAAAGACGGTCTTTGCATCTTTTACTTGATTATTTTTGTATGGATGTTTTTCTTTATAAAATGATTATAATCAAGATTGCTTTGTTTTGGTTTTTATCTACTTTGTTCCACTTTTGATTTACTCTTTCAATTATCAACTACATAGCATTTGATTTATACTTTTAATTTAAGATGTTTAGTAAATGATTTACTCTACAACATTTTGCAGGGTAAAAGCACCAGATTTATTTCATGCACTATTTTTATTTTATTTTTTTTTTACAAATTCAGGGATGTTTTAATTGTACATTAAATGTGCTCTAGATGTTTGATTCAAAGTCAGTCTTTTGTGGAATTAAATATAATCTGACAGGAAGTAAACCACAAAATCTGTATAGTATAAATTTCTACTGTTGTGACTGTTCTTGTGGTCAAAAGAAGTTGATCTTTTTTGTTTTGTTTTGTTGTCTGAATGTTTGTCTTTAAAAACACAAATGCAAAAAAAAAAAAATCCACTTTTTCACTTTTCTTTTATGTTAGTTTTATTTACAGAAGAATAGATCTTAAAAAGTAGATAATTAGAATATCTATGTTTGGCATCATTTTAAACTGAAATTGCAGCACAAATTTATACAAAGTGAGTCTAAATCTGGCAAACCGGAAAGCCTCTAAACAAGAGTCAAAAAGGTCAAATGAAGCAGAAACGTTCAGTCTTCAGCTGCAGGTCTGGTGATGATGGAGGAGTAGATAACTTGGCTCTGGATCGTCGGGGACCAGCTGGGTCTCTCCCTCCAGTTTTGTCGGCCCAGGGAAGCGTAGTGAATGTCTTCTTCAGGCAGGGAGCAACTATCAAGATCCATCGTTTCTATAGAGAAACAAACTGAGATAAGGATCTTTGGAGAAAAATTCAAGCTGAAATATTAGTGTTAAGCTAAAAAAAAGTGTCTGGAACTTTCTGAAATTCTAATATAAGCTTAATTATTACAAATTTAAAAGTTTTAAAGTTGAAAAACTAAGAATTTAAGTTTACATACTTTTTTTTTCCACTCTCAACTTTTTTTTCCGGTTTCGAATCTGAAGGTTTACGGTTTTCTGAATTTGAGGCGTCACACGGTAGATATAATTATCCAACTTCCCATAGTCAGTGAACGCACCAGGACTGAGGTTACCACCCTCATCGATTTTGATTGGTCCTTCATGTTACCACAGTGCCAGAGGGGGCAGATTTTTAAAACCTCAAACTTTCAGATTCAAAACTAGAAAAAAAAAACATAGAAAGTGAAAAATAGGAAATGAAACTGAAATTTTGTAATCAAGAAAACAGTTACATTTAAATATGTAAATAATTAAGTTTATATTAGAATTGCAGAAAGTTTTAGATACTTTAATCATTTTTTTAGCTCAACACCAATATTTCAGCTTTAATTTTTCAAATTTGATTATATTTGGGTTTCAGATCTTCATGGCTCAAATTTGGTTTCATAAAGACGAGTTCATCATAAAAATGTAATAGAAACTTAAGACTATTTTTTTACCCGTTGGAGCGCTGGATGTACTCCACAGCTGCAGCTCTGTGTCTTCCAGCTTCTTTGAGGCTGCAAAAAAAGAGAAAATTATGACAATTTTTTTTTTCCTGAAAGTTCCTTAATAATTATTATTATAATAATAATTAATAATTATTGTTGTTAGTAGTATCTATGGAAGAAAATTTGCCATTACTACACATTTTAGGGGATTTCTTGGCTACAAAATACTAATCAGTTGCATTTAATTCCTACTACTTTATTTTAAGTTGATTTATTTTTTAGAAGAAAGTGCAACCATTCATTGGAAAGAAAGAAAAGATACAAAATGACACCAAAGTATTAACACAATCAACTTTATACTTTTCTGATGCAATACTTTCATTGTGTTTTACCTGTGTGTCTGTACTTCTTCTTCTTTCTCCTCCACATGCTGGTCAGTAAAACACAAACTACAACCATGAGGACGACGATTAACGCAAAACCAGCCACAGCCGCCAGCAGCAGAACTGAAGGAGAACAGACACAGAACGTCTGGTCAAAGACCACATCTTTTGTTTTTTTCTGAATGAGCCTTGCAGAGAGCGGTGGATTCACCTTTCTCAGGATTTGTCTTCTTTTTTAAGTCAACCACATCTAGCAAACACAAAAAAACACATTTGATGAAGCGGAATTTTAATAAACAATTTGTAGAATGTGCCATATTCGCAATGATTTGCTGGTTTGGTTCAAATGTTGTTGCTCATTTTTTCCTTTCTCTGGTTTCTGTGCAGGCTGGCTGTGACTCCGCCCACTCTCCTAGTGATACCTTAAACAGTCACAGCTGCCTGCACTTAGCCTGACTGCATTTAAGGAACTCTCTGAGTCCTTAGCGCAGGCTTATTTTGTGAAGGTTTCAGTCTCTAGTTTATATTTAAGCGTATTATTGTAAATAAACTCTTGGGACTTTGCTTCAACATCTTTGCGGTTCTTTCCTACATCTGGTTTTCCTCCTGCTTGCCTAATTATGACAGTATTCTATTTTATATCAACAAAATTGTGGAATATCTTTTAGGTTGTCAAGTGGAATTCTTCTTGTTGAGTTAAAACGTTTTGTGTTTTACCCAAAAAGATTTCTGACGGGAAAAAAAAAATCGAAAAATAATAACAAAACTCAAATTATAATAAAATGAAGAATACATTAGTTACATTAATTTCTCTCTAAAGTTCTTTTTAAATTATCAACACATAAAAAACGCTTTTTTTATGATAATGAGAACATACCTGTGTTCACAACAGCTGACTGTGGAGACGTGCCGGAGGATGATGGGATGCTCGTTGGCTCTGGGGGCACTGGTTTGTAAACCAACAGAGAGGTATCAGTACAGTAATGCTCATTTTACTTAGAATTTTTGAAAAAATTGAATAATTTCTAGTTTCTTCAGGTGTTTTTCTTTTTTTTTTTTTTTTGGCACTTCCATAAAATTCCTGAAAACACTTCTGCTCCAAACTTACCTTAATTTAGCATCTACATTAAATCAACTCAAGTGAAATTACATATTTTTTTCAAATCTAGAAATGAATTCAAGTACCAAAAGGCCTAGTAATAATATATAAAATATTAAAAGTTTTCATGTGGAAGTAAAGACACACTTGAACGATTTTACAATCTATAAGTTTGCAGGTCGTAGCTAACGCAGTTTTGTAAAGAATTACTTTGAATATAACAAAATAATATTTTGCTTTTAGGTTTGGGAGTTTTTTGTTCCTTATTGCCTATATAGAAATAAAATAAATATGTGTCCACTAATCTTTTCCATAAATGCAATTTAATTATTTGATCCAAATCTTTTCATTTTTATCCGTTTTTCTTGTTCAATTTCAGTGCAGGTTGTAAAGTCTGCAGCACGAGAGATTTTAAATACTTCTGTTTTTAAATACTTTTAAAAACATTTGGATTCATGATATTGATTCTGTCTACTAGTGGACCAGTAAAGAATTCATTTGACTTTTTAATCTAGGTAAGGATTCAATTCCTGCTGCAGAGGACCCCATTTTATTTTTCGTCTGGGGCCCCCAAACTGCTATGTCCTCCACTGGATACCCTCCTGGAGAGAGTCACAGCTGCCTGCGATTATCTCATTTAGGTTTTAGTATTTAAAGCATTGTCCCCCTTAGCCCAGCCTCGCTCTGGGGGTGTCTTTATTACTTTCTTTTGATAATCTGATCTATATTATTAAATTATCTGAATTTACTGGATTTGTTCGAGTCCTTCCTGCTTTTGGGTCGTCTTCTAACAGCCACCATAACAGGAAGTGGATTCAATTATGACGTTAAATGGATTATATTCACAGAAAAGGGGAATTTTTAACATATTTGGCACATGGTTGACAGTAAACTGGCAGTGCAGCATTGAGTAATGGAGTATTCCAGAGTACAGTGAGCACCTGAATGGACGCTGACTTTTGCCTGCAGGATGCCGTTGCACAGATACTCTCCAGCGTCCTCTGGCTGCAGGTCCTGGATCTGCAGGGCATCGTTGCTGTAGCTGAGTCGACCGTTCTCATTCTCTTCCGGTTTCCATGTGCCGTTTTTGAAGAGGGTGAAGATGGTCTCCCGCCGCCCTCCTTCTTTCTGTCGAAACCACCTTTGCTTAGGTTTAAAGGAGCCTCTGCAGGGGAGCAGGAGAGTCCAACCTACAGACACTTGGAAATCATGACCTGAGGGGAAAAAAGACGGAAATAGGAAAGTTTATAGATGTATTTGCTTTTTTGGATTTCTCAGAAAATCTCAAAAAGTTGATTATAAAGTACTTTCACTACTTTTTCCTTTTTTTCAAACTGCAAATATGATGTCACCCATTTATGGAAGTAAAAACTTTAATAAATACAAACATTTTACTGAGACTATTCATGAATTATACATACATATTTTTTTTCAAATGATAATTTGTTCAAACACAATGCATTGTGGTCTATATTCAGTTACCTATTGAGCACTGATGCATACTTTTTTTTTTTAACTTTTTTTGCAGAGACTTCTGGGAAATTTTAAGAAAATTAGGTTATAGAATTGTGGATTCAGACCCTAATAAAAGGGTGAACACCAGGGCTGGGCCTGGGCCGCATGGCGCCCTAGGCAACCTACACACACGAATATCACTGCATGCAAAAAAGAAACATTTTTTTATTTTTTTTTTAGCAACACTTCTCACTATAGCCGGGAAGACGCAAACCTCCAATCCTTCGCAATGGAAGGCGACCGCACTAATCTCATTTGGTAAGTTTCTCTTAGCATGGTTGATCTTCTGACAGGCGTCAATGATTTTTGCTGTTAAGTCTTTAAAAAGAGCAAAAAAAAGAAAAAAAATCTAGATCTCCAGTTAATTTTTTTCTTTTCCAACCAAAAACGAGTATTTTTCAACCGATTTCCAAGCAATTTAATGTAAATAAAACAGCCAAACCTCTGCTTTGAGTCCGTTTTTGTCCTCCTTTTCCTTTCTTTTTTGACGTTAAAACTGTCCCCGAGGATTTGTTTTGCTCCTTTTTTGCCCTTAAAGTTTTAAAGAAGCACTAACGGATAACACCTCCCCCACCCACCCACCTAGCTTTGACAGCGGCTGCATCAGGAAAATTGATTGATTATGTCAAACTTTTGACAAATGTTATTCATGGTTTTTATTATTATTTTTTTTTACATTTTACATGAAATGAGTGGTGTGTTAAACTGTAAAAAAAAAAAAAACCTTAAAATTTGGCCCCCCCTCCAGCAGATGGTGCCATATAGGCAGTCGCCTAGGTCACCTATGCCCAGGGCCGGGCCTGGTGAACTCACTATATAGTTCTCTAAGTAATGTGTGAATTTGGACACGAGAGAAATCATGGTTTTAGGTTTAAAGAGATTACTCATCATAATGTTTTTTTACATTTATTTGAATAAAAAACACCCCGTGAATCCTTCACATCTGATCATCCTATTCTTAAAATATGCGGCATACCCATGAGCACGTGCAGCTCGGCCACCAGCTGGTGGTTACAGCGATACTCTCCATCGTCAGAGTCGTCGAGCTCAAGGAGACACAGGTCGCTGTGACTGAGAACATAGCGCTGGTGGTCCTGGTTGGTCTGGTAGTTTCCCTGTCGGGTCACCAGAACCCTCCTGTCTTGCAGAGTCCAGATCACGTCTGAACCATTTGAGGGATTACACGGCAGGCAAACATGGTGATCCTCTGGGACAGAAAGGTGGATCCCTGAAGGACAGAAAGAAAAATTTAGTACGTTTAGCTCTGATGCAGATTTTTTACCTAATTCCTGAGGTCATATAGACTAAATTTGATTTATGACGAATAATAAAATAATTATTGTAAAATAATACCTCTATGGTTTCATTTAGCTACTGCACCAATAATGTTGTAGAGGAAGTCACTGTTTCCTGTTTTATCCATCATTCCTCTTTTATCACATGGAAACAGACTTCAGCACACAGACCTCATTTAAAACCACACGAGAAACTGTATTGGCTAAAAATACGAGAATTTCTAAATGCTAAATATGTATATGAAACAAGCGACAGATTATGAAGCAAAGAAAAATACTTTAAAATAGATTAAAGTTTCATTATACTTGATAAAACAAAAAACTATGATTTTAAACAAGATTTAAATACTTTTCCCCCTCACTGTGTGTAATATTTAGCTGTAAAACGCAGACAAAATATTTGCTTAATTGATTTTTTCCTCAGCAGTTATCATGCATAAACCTACAACTACTCATAAAATAAATGAATAATTTATCATCATTATATATTTTTATCATTATGCATCACAAAAATACTAGATTAAAGATATTTAACTAATTAATGGCAAACTTGGAAAAAAATTAATCACTATTAATCGTGATTATTGTTTTTTTTTTTTTTAATTTTAGTATTTTCTTACCACTTATTATATGTAAATAATCACAAAATGAAATCACACATATTCAGATTGTTTATTTTCAATTAGTGCTGTCAAATGAGTTAATCAATTAATCAGATTAATCAAACTTGTGTTGTGATTAATCTGATTAAACATGTTAACCAGGTACATTTTATATGATAGTTTGTATTTTATTTTATTTTATTTTTAATTTTTGAACAAGAACAACAAAAAACAGATAAAAAGAAAAATGCAAATTATCTCACAAACAGTCTTTATAACAAAAACAGGCCGAAAAAAAACATTTTAACTTATTTTTTTATTGTCTAAAATGTTTAAATTGATCAAATGACCATTGTATAAGGAGATAAAACCCCATGAAGTGTTTACTTTCTTCTCCTTGAAAGCCTGAACCGCTGACACAACGTGTCATTAATTTGCATGAATAAATATTAATTATTTCTGAACTCATTAAAGTTCACAGCCCTAAAAAATACACTAAAAGTACTTAGAAATTCAGATAAGTAAATAAGAGGATATTTCTTTTGTACCTGCAGAGTCTTTGATGCAGCAGATCAGAGCTGTGAGCAGAAAACAAACATGGCGGACGGTTACAAAAAAGAGCATCTTCACCAAAAACTGACCTGGAACTGCCGGACTACTGCTCTTCCTAAAACATGAATCCTCCAGGCTGTCACACATTTTTCCACTCCTCCTCCTTCCTCTTTCTCAAACAGACGGCGGCCTAAACGTCAGAGATCTGGAAAACAGAGGTCAGCGTTCCCAATTCAGCTACAATGATGTTTGATTTATTTTTATATTTTCTTTCAGTTGCACATTGATTAAAAAAAAAAGGTAGAAAAAAAAGTCGCCCTAAAAATGTCATGGTTCTTATCTTATTAATGTAGTTTCTGTGAGGTCTGAACTTTTTTAGCTTGAAATGCTTTTATATGTTTATTATCATTTTTCATTTCTAAATTACTGTCAACTCTGGAAAGTAAAGTGGGGTAAACTAAATGATAAACTGCACAAGAATAGACGTTCCTGCTGATTTTCCCCTGATATGAAACTGTCTTGTATTTTAGGTGGGCAGAAAACAGAAACTTCAGACTTTTTGCACAGATCGCTGTTTCCTGTGTGTTGGTGCAAAAAATAAAAAAGAAAGAAAATCGTCTGGTATTTCCTTTCAGTTGGAAAACAATACTTTTTTTATATCAAAGAACTACTGGAAAATGTTAGTTGTCGTTCTAACATTATAAATATTTTCCCTTTTTCACTAGCAGTCTGTAGATCTGGGTGGAAAAATGACATATTTTACTAATGGCAAAGAAATATTATATAGAAATATGCATAATTAATGAACTTAAAGGAATCCTCATTTTGTTATTCACTTACTTACTTTTAATTCATGCATTTACTCATGTACTTCATTTTTATTTAATTACTTCCTAACTCACATACTTTTTATTTATTTTTTTATTATACATTTATATATTCATTCATGCATTTACATATATATTTACTCTTTATGTATGTGTTTATTTATTTACACATACATTTTTTTTATTTTTTTATTTTGTTATTTATGCATTTACTCATTTATTTACTTTCTTTCTTCCTTCCTTACTTTTTATTTATATATTTACTTACATATCTACTTTTTATTTATGTTTATTTATTTACTCGTGCATTTACTTATTCACTTACTTTAATTTATTTATCTATTTATGTATTTATTTATTCATGCATTTACTCATTTATTTACTTCCTTACTTACTTTTTATTTATTCATTCATGCATTTATTTACATATCTACTTTTTATTTCTGTTTAATTATTTACTCATGCATTTACTTATGTACTTCCTTTTTTATGTATTTATTTATTTTGTTCATTTATTTATTTATTTACTTGCTTTTTATTTATGTATTTATTTTTTTCATGCATTTACTTACTTATTTCATTACTTACTCATTATTACAGTAATTAATTAATTTACTCACTTTACACACTCACTGGCTCAATCAGTCACTTAATTACTTGTTTACTTAAATATATATATTTCTTCAAATTTGGAGTGGATAACAATAGGATAGAAAAATTGCATCAGATATATTTTATGGATCGATAAATAGATAGATAGAGAGAGTTACAATTTAAAAAGCTAGAGTTAATTTCTATGTTATAATCTCTTTTTAACTGTTAAAATAAAAAAGAGCATGAGTTCACCCAAAGGTATCCTAAACCACACATGCAAGAAAGCAAACTGTTGTCATTGTGGGTAAAAAAAAGATCTTTAGAGTAATTGTTGGTTTATGCGTTGATTTAATTAAAGATTATACCTATGCCCAGCAGATGGAGCCATAGAGACTGAAATTATTTATTTATTTTTTTTAAATAAGCCATTTTTTAATACATCTGGAGATATGTGTCCTCCTTGTGACCCTGATGTGGACCAGCAGGAAGAGTTTTGACTCATGCATTTGAATTTTGACAGAAATCTTAGTTTAGAGTCTTCATGTCAGTCCGGGATGAGTCACACGTCTGCGACCTGAAGAGGGTGGGTGTTTGTGGAAACCAAATGCAATATCTATCTTTCTTTACGTTTGCTGGTTCTTTGACTACACACCAGTCTTATTATGTTTCTCGTGCTTCAAATTTACCTGAAGATTTTTTCAAAACAGAAACAGAACTGTGATGGTGTGTTTCTGTTTTTAAAGCAGCAACACTAGGAAATCTAAAATGAACAGAAACAGGAAAACAGGTCATTTCCAGGATATCCAGACAGAAATAAAAGACAAAAAGAACAAGGACACAAACTAATATGAACTTTCCTGGTGAAAAAAATAAAAAAACTAAGACGGAAAATTCAATATTTAAAAATCTACCACAAAAAGTCTCCAGTTTCTGTTTTGTAGACTTGTGGTTACGACACTGAAAGTTCACAGACGGTTTAGCAACAATCTGCAGACGTCCCACAAAAAATCGGTTTCAATTACTTGTTTTTTTTTCATAGAGAAGTGGTTCATAGATATATATCATTCACACAATTTTAGTTTTATAGCAGCACAAAAAATTGTAAAACTACATTTTACTGAAAGCAAAAAACGTTTGGGGATTTTTTTTGTTGTGTACTAAGTATGTATACTGCTCATACTTTCTTATTATCAGTTTATGATCTGCCAGTAATGCAGCCAATGACCTTAAAAGGTCAATTTTTATAACTTCAGGTTAAAAGTAAGTTGTTCTTATGAATAATATTCACAGGAAGTATGTCATCTGCAATGAGTCAACCTCCTTATTGTTTTTTAAAGATTCTTTTTAAATCAACCACAGTTTTTTTTTGTTTTGCTCATTGAAAAGTGAGGATTTTATATCTTTTTTTAAACCACAAAAATTTCCACAGAAACGGTCTGAGCGATTTATATATACCAGTTTGAAAAAACAAATCCCAATATGAGCAACACAAAGTGATGTCAGAATCAAAAAAAGAATCTGCTGGTTGCAGCTTCACTTTGTCTCATCTTTTAAGATAAAACAAGCTACAAGCTACATATTACAGTAACTGTAACCATTAAGCAACTAGATGATGGTAATTGTGAGATATTTCAGCTTTTAAACTATGTGCTGTCATATGAAACAGGGAAAAAACTTTAAGTGTCTTAGAGTATCTTTTAAAAGCGCTATATAAATAAAATATATCATAATTATTATTAAAAAGCAAAGCTGGGCTGCTTCTTATTTATCAGACTTAAATATCAGAATGAGTGATTCAATTTGATTCATGTTTAGTTAGATTTTGATCATTGTTACAGCTGTGGTCGTGTTTGGTTTTGTTTGTTCTTTTTGGTTCAGTGTATTTTTGTCAGAGTGGGACTTCTTTGTGTTTTGTGGATCTTTGTGTCTTTCTTTGTTC